>NC_030989.1:1949335-2111905 GCF_000149955.1 Fusarium oxysporum f. sp. lycopersici 4287 | reverse complement strand
CGCCATAGTGAAAAGCAGAGAAAAGAGAGTGCCAGGTGAAATGCAAGTAAATGCAGCTCAGCTCAGCTGGGTTCAGTTCAGTTCAATGAGGGGTAATAAGGTAAAGTATGTATGTAATGGATGGAGTTCGGGTGAAAGGTTGTCTTTGTTGAGCTTGCTCTGGAAAGTCTCATGCTGTTCTCTGATACGCTTTCACAAAACATGATTCACACCTTCTGAATTCACTTTATACCTTAGGTATTGTTCCATCTTGATTGAGCAGCACCCCGCTTGTGACTCCCATTACTTGCATCCAGACCTTAGGCACCTGAAATGCGGCGCCTGTCGCCTATACAGGCCCTGGAGCCGCCTCGGACCAGTAGCGTCGCAGTTACAGCTCACAGGCCCCACCGTCACTTTATTCTCAAGGGTCGACAAACTTGGACCTCAACTACATCATCGAACATCGCCAAATCAACTCTAGCCTCGCTTTTCCTCCATCCCAATTCACCGCGATACTCTACGACCAACTGTATGCTCGCTACATATCCATCTATAGCAACAGCATCAGCGTCTTCTCGCCTTCGTAGACTCAGCATCTCAGGCGCCATGGCTTCGGCCTTCAGCGCATATCATGGGCCTGCAGCCGCCGCGTCGCAACACACTATCACAGCTCTGGGGCGATGGTCCGTTCTGAACAACTCATTACCAGGTTCGTGATAAATCGTGTCCATATTCTCGTTCCGTCTGCTTCCCACGCATAACGCTAATTCACCCTCTGCAGCCGTCGACAAGATCAAATCCTTGCACGTCTACGATTTCGACAACACTCGTGAGTTCGCGGCTCAGTCAATGGAAACATAGCATGCATCTAACACAATTCAGTATTCAAGACCCCTCTACCGAATCCCCAACTCTGGAACGGGCCCACGATTGGAACATTATCGAATCAGGAAACGTTTGTCAATGGCGGCTGGTGGCATGACAGCCGCATCCTCGCGGCGACAGGGGAAGGCATCGATATTGAGGAAAAGCGTGCCTGGGATGGCTGGTGGAACGACAAAATTGTTGATCTTGTCAAGCTGAGCATGAAGCAGAAAGACGCCCTCTGCGTTCTACTAACGGGTCGATCGGAGCGCGGGTTCGCTGAGTTGATAAAGAAGATGGTGACGGCCAAAGGACTCGAATTCGATATGATTGGTCTCAAACCCGCGGTGAGCCCCTCAAGCCAAAAGTTTCAAAGTACGATGCACTTCAAGCAACTCTTTCTCGGGGCCCTGATGGAGACATACAAGCAAGCAGAAGAGATTCGCGTATATGAGGATCGACCAAAACACACAAAAGGCTTCCGCGACTTCTTCGCCGAGTTCAACCGCCAACAAAACATAACCCCAACACGTGGCCCTCTTACAGCTGAAGTGATCCAAGTGGCGGATTGCGCGACGACTCTAGATCCCGTCATCGAGGTCGCCGAGATTCAGCACATGATAAACATCCACAACGAGATGGTCTCGAAGCAATCCCCACGGGGACGCCAGCATCGGCTCAGGATTAAGAAGACTGTGTTCTTCACTGGTTACATGATTGGGCCCGAGGACACAAAGAAGCTCATCAAGCTCGCACATATACCACAAAACATGCCCCAGCATGAGCTGAAGTACCACGGCAACAACATTCTCATCTGCCCCCGGCCGTGTCCAGCTAGTATCCTGGAAAAGGTCGGCGGCATGGGCAGTAAGATGAAGTGGGAGGTGGTGGGCACAGCTTGCTTTGAGAATAGTATTTGGGCGGCACAGCTTCGACCTATCCCCCAACACGCCAAGTTCCATACCGACAACCCCAGTCCGCTCGTCGTGCTAGCATTGAGGAAGGGCATCAGACCCATGGACGCGGGAAAGATTCAGAACTGGCAACCCCTGCCACCAGAAAAGTCTTTTGTTTTCGAAACTGTGGTTGGTGAGAAGGTCATTCTACGCATCGAGCCAGAGGATCCAAGAGAAGACGAGTACGAAAGTTTATTTGCCAACAAATCATCTAAAAGGAAGCATAACGGCGATGAGGACTGGAACCAGAGAAACCCACATGGTCATTACAGCGGACGCAACGAGTCCCGAGGCTATCATTCAGGCGGCCGAGGGGGTCGAGGTCGAGGTAGCCGTGGCGGCCGTGGTAATGCCAGAGGCGGCCGTGGTGGTCGTGGTAGAGGAGGAGGCTACAACTATCGGTCTCTCGACGATGTTGAGCCAAAGAACCAGCAGGGCGGCTACGGGCCACAGGTGGATTACGATGACGCCTACCCGCCGCTCAGCAAAACCAACAACCCTCCCGTATCAGCGCCCAGCGGTCCCAGTCAAGGCCGAGGCCCACAACCGCCTCGAGGTCCAGCACCATCACAAGGACGGCCCATGGGCGTTCAAGCAGCCAACAACAACTCGGATCTTCAGCATTACTATTAGAAATAGTCTATACCCGCTCAGCACGGCGGCTATCATTTTATCTTAACGTTGGACGGCATAAACTTACCCCTGGTTACATTTACACCAGGCCCATATTTGGGTGAAGATAATCATGTATATATGTGTATAGTTCCTAATACTGGTCTTGTTTTGAGACCTCATTGGGTGCGTGGCGTACCGGGAGGGAAAGCACAAACAAGTATGACACCTTGTGGAAGGACTGAAAAAAAAAAAAAAGAATGTCTCGGTAGAAATGGACGAGAGTGTTATGTATAAGTAAGTATACACTTGCTAGTTGAGCAAAATCTATATGAGTTAGGGGTTCCAGGGTCAGGCCATCTCCGCTGTGAGCAGATTCGCCAATATAAAAAATAATACCAAGACTTTAACCTAGTTGTTCGTGGATAGAGTGTCTGCAGGGAACGCTCATCTAGGCCATGCCCACAAAGGCTCATTCACGTTGATCATCCCTAAATGGAGCGAAATGATGACAACCAAATAACGCCTAAGGAACTGACCCTCGTCTGATACTGACTGAACCATGTTTCGTGGGCAAGTGTTCAGTCGCTCATCCAAACAAAGGCCCCTTTTGTTTAAGTAAACTTGTGAATCGACGAGATAAATGTATAAATTAAGAACGAAGCTTAGGGGTTAGTTTCCAATGAATACTTACTTACTAACAACAAATACAGAACTCAGTCTCAATGACCTACGTCACCCAAGGATGCCAATCTTGAGAGCCGTCCAGTCATATTTATGACCAACAGCATTATCTCTCAATTGCCTGGGCATGAAAGGTATGCTATGCGCCACCCCGGCATGCAAATATCATATAATTGTAGTATAGGCTACATGCAAGTCTGCGTATAGAGAACAACAAGATTAACTTAGCACCCAGGCCAGCCTCATTGGGCTTGCATGCAACACATAGTAAATCCAGGGACATTTTGGTTAGAACACTTGACTAGGTCTTAAAAGAAAAATAGTTAAGGCCATGCAATGATTCACGTAAAGAGGGAAGTAATGCCGTGACCACACATCAAGTAACATGGTATTTTCTAAGCACAACCACAATATAAGGCGTAATACACTACGTCAAAAAACAAAAACCAAAAAAAAACATAATAACCTTAGTAGCAAGCCAACAGACTACACAGCTGCTGCCTTGAACCTCAAGATCCAGCTGAACAAGTGACCTACCTTGATAAACAGATTCTGCAAGAACAGTGATGCTTAATTAGTAGAGCATGTAATAAATCATGTATTAACTCCAGAATTGGCCAGGACAGACCTTAGATGTGACTATAAGGTTAGCTCATCATGAAGGTTCAATCAAGCATTTACCACCTTTATGGTTCAGATCCGGCCGTTGTGGGGCCGATGCGGCTCCGAAAAGAGGGGGCCCATTCGGCCGAGTATCGCCGACTTCGGCGCCGACCAAGGGGAGGTCGATATCGCAAACAGCGCCAAGAGTGAAGGCTTGTTGTGTATAATGACGCATCAACCATCAGCTATTGTTCTTGTCTAGCTTTGCTTCTCGATTGTACAATTGGGTCTTCTCATATGTCTTGTCGAATTCTGATCTGGCTGAAGTAGAGTCAGATTCAGATTTTGCAGGGTCGTCAGTTGACTCGTGTAGATCTTTTTCCCTCCGACCTGAGACGCTTATCTCCTCCGCTGGGTCCATGAGAACGGGGCCGGTCCGTGATCCGTTCCGGCGAGTTAAGTGTTTGCAGGCTTGCCCACAGCATCCTTAACAGATGTGATCAAGCAAGCCCACCAAAGGGTCCACCCGGCGCTGACAAGAGTTTGTTGATCTCCACTTGAGAGAGGCTAAACTGCTGTGAAAGCTCCTTCGGCACCCACATCGGCTGTAGGACATACCTAGGGCGCAATTTACCACTTACCCATGTAGTGTAACTGTTTGTAGTTCTGATTCCCTTGTGTGCCGTTTTCCGGTCATCGTCAATGTTATCTCGTCCTTATCTCTGAAAATTCAGACATTTCACTATTGCCCCCCTGTGTCGTGAACTGCACTGTCCTATAAACCAAGGGCAACCAACCTGAGTCGGCACATGACGACAGTTCATTGTGAAAGTCGCCATCGCATTCCATCTGGCCAGTCAACTCACAACAACCAGGTTTGGGAGCAACACATAAACAGTCATGAAAGAAGACCTTGAGGAGGCATCGCCAGCCAACGGCGCCGAGTCGTCTTCCTCAGCGTCTTCAACAGGGTCGTCGCCAATTCTAGAGCCCATCAGGACCATTGAAACACGCCGCAGCCGCACCCATGACTCTGACGTCTTTGAGGCGCTGGAGCACGCCCTCACTCCAGATGTCGAGACAGAGGCAGAGCGCGAGGCTCGCGAACCCATTACTTATACCAGAACTGGCACCAGTGTGACCAGCGCCGCCTCTCGCCCCCCAGACTTTGAGGTTTTCTTTGAGGATGGTGATCCAGATAACCCCCGGAACTGGTCAAAGGGTTATCGCGCGTGGATTATCGTCTGTGTCTCGTATTCCACGTGGGTCGTCGTCTTGTATAGCACATGTTACACTGCATCGGTATCTGGCCTGGCTGAGGAGTTTGGGGCGTCAACGACTGTGACAACGCTTGGTTTGACAACATATTTGCTTGGTCTTGCTGTGGGAAGTCTAATTGTGGCCCCTCTGAGTGAGCTGTACGGTCGACAGAAAGTGTACATCGTCTGCTTGACTGTATGGGCTTTGTTGATCCTGCCATGTGCTCTGGCGACTTCATTAACAGAAATCATTGTTGTGCGCTTCTTTGGGTAAGTGACGTCTTCCAACCTTGTCACAGCTGTGCTAACACAGCCGCAGTGCTGTCTTTGGTGCCGCTATGATCTCAAATAGTCCTGGAACTATCGTCGATATCTCGGATCCAGATTATCTGGCTGCAGCCATGTCCATGTGGTCCATCGCGCCTCTGAATGGACCATCTACTGGCCCAATCATTGGCGGCTTTGTGTACCAGTATCTGGGATGGCGATGGGATAACTGGATTCCTCTGATCCTTGGTGGAGTTGGAATTCTTATGATGATAACAGTGAAGGAGACATACCATCCCGCAATCCTGAAACAAAAGGCCGCACGATTGCGCAAGGAGAACGATGACCCGCGGTATTGGTGTCAGTATGACCAAAGGGTTTCCACCCGTCATCTGATAAAGATCAACATGAGTAGGCCATTCACTCTGTTGGCATCTGAACCTATTTTGTGGTTTATGGATATCTGGTGAGTCGTAGTCCAATTCCTGTTCGCCTGCCTGTTTCCTGTGTGCTAACGGCATCACAGGATATCGCTGATTTATGCCATCCTCTATCTCTGTTTCGTGGCATACCCTATCGTGTTTTCCCAACACCGTGGATGGGATGCAGGCATGTCGGGACTGGCCTTTGTGGGCATCGGCGTCGGAACCATGCTTGCCATCTTCGCAGAGCCTCTCTTCCGGAGACTGATCAACTCTCAGCCTCGAGATCCAGTAACTGATAGGCCTCAGCCTGAAGCGACGGCTCTGGTCATGGCCATTGGCGCTATCCTGACCCCGATCGGCCAGCTTGTGTTTTCGTGGACATGCCTGCCAGCGACCATTCATTGGGCTATTCCGATCGCTTTCGGCATCCCTTTCGGTGCAGGTAACACCATCAGCTTCATCTATGGCTCGAACTATCTGGCTGGCGCGTACTCCATATACGCTGCCAGTGCCCTCGCCGGAAACGCTGTTATTCGAAGTATTGCTGGAGGCGTTCTGCCCCTGGCTGGTCCTAAGATGTACGCCGCCATGACTCCTCAATGGGCCGGAACACTTCTAGGCCTCCTTGAGGTAGCTATGATTCCAATTCCATTCGTGTTCTGGCGATACGGAGCAAAGATCAGAGCAAAGAGTCCAGCCATCAGGGCTTTGAGAGAGGAGCAGGATCGACTTGATGCGAAGAGAGCCAAGTATCAGAAGAAGCTTGAAAAGAAGCGACAACGAGAAGCGGAAAATGCAAAGACAGAGGAAGTAGGGGTGTTGGAGAAGGTAGCAGGCGATTGAGGATAACAAAAGCATACGTGGTTGTTTACAGTATAGCACTCTGAAATGGAAGCTAGGAATATATGCCAATGTGTGAATTGTTACTTTGTTGCTACGGGAAGAATAAAGTTTGGGTCATTGCTTGTTTCACGTTAAAACCATAACACAGAGGTTAGATACCTTGGAGAATGTGCTACTCAGTGTGCTAACATTACTACGATTGAGTTTGCCAGCAAAAACAAATGTAAAACCAAACACCGAGTCACTTAAACTAACAAAGCAGAAAGATGAAAATCCAAAAATAACGATCACTCAATCCCATCTGGAACATAGGAACAGCCCGATGCGGGGGTCGAACCCGCAACCTTGAGATGGTGTACTCATTTAAGAGTCTCACGCTCTACCGATTGAGCTAACCGGGCCTCGTATCGAGGCTTGGATGTTGAACGAGAAAACGCGGAAGTGTGTATATGACCTCTGATTTTTTTCATCACACCAGCCATGGGTAATAAATATACCTGAAGAAAACACTACGAGGCAGATTGAACACAAAAAGTTCTTGCAAAATCATGCCGTAGGAAATCATGATTAATGTAGACAAAGAGATTCATTTTTGTTGTGATTTTGTACTGTCAGACTATGGTACGCCGACCAAGTCTCCCGTAATCCGAATGACTTTTGAGACTCCCTGGTTGACCGCCTTCATAAGAAGAACCACAAAGTCGACATATCCACGCCGTGCAGGTGTCCAACAAAGTACAGTCCAATATCACAGAGTCCGCTATGGCTCGCCAACACTCCCAACCTGACAGATTCCAACCTATTACTACATGTCAACTCTGTTACAGAATCACCCAAAAGTATTGTCCCCTATCAAACCCTAAAGTCGTCCTTTAGTTCCCCTTCTCCAATCCGTCGAGCTCCTTAAGCACAGACGACTTGGTGTTGATCTTCTTAAGCTGGGTATCCTCGAGCTTCTCTCCGCCAGCCAGACGCATCTCAAGGTCCTCGATGGCGCGAACCTTCTTCTGGAGACTGCGGATCTTCTTGGCGTTAGGGTTCTGTGCGGCATCAGGAGCAGCACCTCCGGCACCCTGGCTTTGATGAGCATGGTGTCCATGGCCGTTGCGGTGAGTGTTACTGCGGCTTCGGGCCTGGTTGTTACGCGATTGGCTCCGGTTGCGGTGATTGCGTCGCTCGGGGCTGCGACCCTCGTGGCCGGAGCCGTGGCCTCGGTCATGAGGAGGAGGCGCCAGGCTAGCTCCGCCGTTAGGCTCGCCTTGGGGCCGGCCCTCACCCTGGGCATTCTTCTTATTTCTCTTCTTCTTGTTCTTAGACTTGGACGAGTTTTCATCGCCCAAGGGTTCAGCTCCAGGAACGGTCCTAACCGTGGGAGCTTGCTCAGCCAAGTCAGCACCGGGCACAGCGCGGCGAGGGCGACCGAAACCGTTGGGACCGACGTTGGGTAGTCCGTTGCTCACAACGTGGGCGGCACCGCCCTCATCCTCACGCTTGAAGTGCAGAGGAGTGGCCAGACCACGGGCGCCGGGAGGGCGGTAAGCACCAGCGGGCTTGCTGGGAGTCTTGACCGAGCCCAGGTAGGCCGTAGCAGAGGCGTGAGGCGTAGGAACGGGGGTCAAAGGGTCACCAGGAGCAATGCTCTCGGGACCCTGAGGTCGCCAGACAACATTGTATAACTCGACCATATCCTCGTTATACATGAGACTGCCGCTAACATGCCACAACTTGACGCCGTTATCAACACGGAGTCGGGGGGAGGTTGTGGCAGTCATGATGTAGCGACTATCGGGACTCCATTCGCAGACACTGGGGTTACCGCTCTCAAAAGTGGTAATCTTGCGGAAATCCTTCTCGAGATCGTAAACATCGATCTGACCAGCAAGGTTGCCGAAGCCCGCTACCAAAACAAAGCGACCGTTTGGCGAGAAAGTGATAGTGTTGCGAGGGGCAATCGGGAAGGAGTGCGTTGCAACGGCCCGGTGGTTGAAGATTGTGGCCTTGGGAGGCATGGTACCATATACAACACCGAACTCTCTCGAGTTGTGGGACCAAGAAACATCATGAATGGGACCCTCCTTATCTAGGGACACGCGGGCATCAAAAGCACCGGTGGTGCTGAGCAGATACAGCGTGGTTTCACCATAGTAACTCTTGCCTGAGCGATCAACGTCGGTTTGGGCCAGCACCAGAAGGCTGGAGCCAAGCTTGTTCCACTTCAGTTGAACCTTGTCTCCCTTGAAGAAGGTCTTTTGGGAGATTGGATTAGTGAAAAGAGGGACGTTGAAGACCTTGACGGCAGCGGGTTGGCCCTGGAAGTTGTCAGCATACATCTCTTGAAAATAACTTTGGTTAGTTGCTGACCTTGCGCTCGGGGACAAAGACGGCAACGGCGTGGTTTTGGCTGCCAGGAGCAAGAGCAAAGTTGGTAACACCCTCGACTCGGAGCTTGTTCCAGACCTTGACGAGATCGTGACTCTCGTAAAACTGGACTTCATTTGTAACGAGACGAGCACAGTACTTCTCATCAGCTGTGTACTGAAGGTTCCAGCCTTGCTGCTGCTTCTGAACAAAGCGGCCGAGGGGCTGCTTGTCCTGACCAGAGACACCTTCCTCTACGACACGCCAGACCTTGAGGTTCTTGGTGGCATCTCCGTTCTCATCCTTGGCAGGTCGTTCCCAGGTGATGACGAAAGTACCGCGAGGAGAGAAACCGAGTTCGTAGACGTTGGAGATGGGGAGGGACAGGACCTGCTGGGCAGTTGAGGGATCAATGATAGTGACAGCCTCGGGAGAGGCCCAAGCGAAGTAGCGACCACATGGCGAGTAGGTACAGCACCGGAGGTTGCCTTCAGGCTTCTTGAACCCAGCGAGAGGCTGATAGACGGGCGCGGCGTCGGTGATGCCGATGTCCCTCTGGGTTCGGTGGGCAAACTGCAGCGGAGACGCCATGGCTAGTGAAAGTCACAGTGTCTCGTGTCTTGCGTAGGTCTTTTTTGGGGCCGGTTGTCAAAAAGTTCTGTCGTGTCGTGTGCGGGCACTTATCGACGTCGATGTAGATCGCGATCGTGGGGCAGAAAGCTTAGGCTCAGATTCGGATTGGGCGAATAAGCGGGAGAGCAAAATGCCAAAAGAAGCGTTGTACTTTTTTGACTGCGCAACGAAGAGCAGTACAAATAGTCGCTTGAGAGGGGATCAGGAGCGCTGGATCCGACTCGTAAAGGTTTGGATCGAGAGGTGTTGTTTGAAGTCGTCGCGGAGCAACAAACAAAAAGTGGCGGGGAATATCGATCGATTGCGATTGAGCGAAGCCGAAAAAGCGAAGTTGTATGACAAGAACTGACTGATTCGATGACCGGAAGGAAGATAAAAAGAAGACGGCAAGTCACCCAGAGGGAGGGAGAAAGAGGAGGAATTGGCGCGGCAGTGCCGTGATGTTTTTGGTTGAAGGGAAACGAAACAAGAGGGAAGAGAAAGAAGTTGACGGCTTTGGCCACCAGCATAGGTAAATATGGATTTTTTTCGTTAGGCCGGACCAGGTTTCCATTCTTTTTTTCCGTACGTAAGGTAGGTGGTAGGCAACCCAGAGCCCAAGCCCAGTGGAGGCTCCCGCTGAGGTGGCCTCCCTTTTTTTCTTACTGGGTACAACCTAGCCACACACCGCATAATCACCGCCAACCGTTCGCCCTTGACTCAGCCTATGCATTGTCTCACTTGAGTTCAGAAACCTATTTTTACAGTGCATGCGGCTCCAGATTTCTCTTTGATCAGAAACCACAGCCAATCATGCTAAGATCGTCGAGTGCTCCGTGGACTCTTCCCTCTCTGTTAGGCTCTTTCAACGGGAACACCGAATGCATCCTTTATTCTATTCCAAGTGCTAAGCCATTACCTTTGAGCCACAAGACCCGCATATGCTTCTGATATACAGAGTTGTTTTGAGCATGTCTGTTCAATTCATCAGCTTGAAATTCCGTCGAACATGCTCTCAGTGGCTATAGTCACGTCATCAACCATATAATTCCCCCTTTTAGTAGTGGTATGTAAGGTATGTGGTGCCTCTGTTGATCGTTTGTGACAAGGTATTGCGTCAACCTACCACCTTACGCCTGGTTAAGCTTTTACAGTGGAAGGTACGTGAACTGACACCCAAAAACAAATCAATGGACTCTGTTATTCCTCAAGGAATGCATGGTCTGATGTCTTTCACGCCAAGCACCTGCTACATCATTCATTATCATGGCTAAGGTACGTGGCACCAATTGGCCTTGACAGGCCAAGTTTATCGCACCGCTGTGATCAATAGACTGGATCAATGAGTCTGCAAGTGCCGAGCTTTTCTAACACCTGACAAGGTGCTGTTCCTCTATAAATACAAGTTGTATTTTGCTGTCTCATTATCGTGAATCGGTCATATAACCAACTTTTTATAGAACGGGAATGGCACGATCACCTGCCCTTAAATTTCTCCTTCCAGCCACCCTTCTCAAATAGCCATAAAGCCTCAGTAGCGTAGACTCGACTTCCTCGATGACCGCCTTCAGTCATAGCAGCCTCAGTCAAGCTATCAAGAACCCTTCCCTTCTTGACAGCTGCCCAGATTCCCATAGCAATAGGGTCATCCTCACTCTTACCCCACTCACCGAGTCCGAGACGGTATAGAATTCTCCCCAATGTTTGGAAAGCCATACATCGTTGCGCAGGGACAGCACTTCTGGCAAGATGAGCCAACTCCGCAACTGTGTATCCTGCAGCCTCTGGGGCGTCGCCATGGTGATGTAAACCCTTCGAAGAAGGAATGGATCGGCTGACTCTTGGTGATAAGAATCGGCCCTGGAAGTCGAAGCGCAGAGCGTTGACAGCGATCTCGGGGTGCGGATAGTATGAAGAGTCTTTGTCAGCCGGACTGTCCTCGGTAGGAATGGGAGCCATCCATGCGAGCTTGCTAGGGTCGGCGGGTAGATTAGGAAAATATTTCTTGTGCAGCGATTCTAAGAAATTCGGGTCGGAAGGGTCGAGATCGGCCAAAGCTGGCGGTACAGGAAAATGAACCGACTTGGGTTGGTCGGTGATAGGAAATAGGTCGGGTGGTATTTGTGCCGGGGCTTTGTCCTCATCGTAGTGATCCGATACCTTTTCCGATGAAGGTGCTTGGTAAACTGAAGAGCGACTTTGCGATGCCGATTCTATTGAGGCCTTGTGAGCGTGCGGTGCAGTCGCTGGGGTACTCTCCAGTGCTTCGTTCTCGGCAGCGTCTTCGACTTTAATCGTAGGTGGAGGGTCTTGTGTTTCTTCTGGTTTCTCTTGTTTTGGTGCATCGAAAGGCGAGGGACCAGACTGCTCTTCGATATTGGCTCGCGATAGCAACCTTTGAATAAGAGCTGGGTTCAAGCCGTTCATGATATCTTCTTGGGCTTGAGCGATCTCGGCGGGTGTCATATTTGCAATCTTCTGCTGGTTCTCCTGGTCTATGCGTTGTCTCTCAACAGCCTTGAAATCTACATCTGAAGACGAAGCTTGAGGCGGCTTTCCGGTCTGAGGTTGTTCGGCAGGCGCTGTTGCTCCGGCTGCCTCGGCGCGCTTCTGCTTGAAAGCGGAGGTCTTCCATCTTCTTTTATGTTGGGGGAAGCCGGTAGAGGATATAGGCAGGTCGTTAAACTCAACGGGCTTCTTTGTGGAGGTATCGTGCTCGACGATGTCGTTGATCAAAAGTGTCGGATCCATTTTGGTGATGTTATATATGCAGCATGGATGAGATCTCTCTCAAGCTTTGGATCTGACGTCTTTTTTTTTAATCCTTAGTCAGTGGAGAGAACCGCGGAGAAATGTTAGTGGGTCAGGGGCCTTGTGTGACCCCACATCCAGTAGCGCGTTTGTTTGAATGTGCCACGTGCAAGGATTTGAATGACATGAATTCAGCATTAATGAAAGTACCAATGCTAAACTTCTCAGAATAAACAAGATAAAATACAAAATAGTCGAAGTTATGCCGGAGTTCTATTTGGCGAAGGACGAAATATCCTGAGTTGTTTTTGATGGCTGTATTTTATCAGGCGAAAACATGTTTGTGACTCGTAAAAGGGACCGATGATTGGAAATGCGATTTTCAGTCACCGGGTTTTTTCTGTTTATCGTTTTGAACAGTGCTAACAAACAAAAAATCCTGACAAGTCAAGATCTTGACTCTTTTACGAGAGTCCTGCTACCTTCGCAAAAGTTTACAATATGCTGTATGTGCATTTATTACTGAAACAGGGCTTTTGAGTTTCGTTTCTTTGAGACAGACGATTTTAATTGTGAGGGCATGTCGCACCGCCACAGATTAGACCGGGATAGTGGTGCATTAGCGCCGATCAATTCTCGTTCCTCTTGAGTTCCAGAACTCTTGTGCCACAGAACCATGCTCAGACTGTAATTTGTCACTTTTAATCGTCATGCTCCCTGGTTTGGTACTCGGTGCAATGTATTTGTGACAAAATAAGCCCCAGGAGAGTTCGAGTGTTTATTGTGCGCACCTATTCATGTCGTATTTTTCCGTGTTTGTATTTTCTGTAGCTGTCAGGAAATGAATGCCTATGAAAATCCTGTGGAGTCAACGTTGACGCGGTCGGATTGAGTGGAATGAATAGAACCTGATCTTCAAAGGGAAAAGACACGAGTGGCGCTCGTTCCGCCTGCTTTAAACGATTCTCTAGGGTATAAGCTATGAGTTCAAACAGGCAACAGTGGATGATAGGTACAATATCTATGGAGTACAGTATGAAGAAAAGTGCCGTGTAGAGTTCCAGTCCCTGTAAGATCATTTGATGACCGAATGACCTCGGAAACGCCCAGATAGTAGTAATTTGAGACATCAATAGAACAAATTCACAAACACTTAGTCTGAAGTAAGCGGCGATACATATTTGTATCAGCTTGAAACTGTAAGTTGGGATGCACTTCAGAATATGGAAGAAGAACAAATACAAAACAGCCACATTAAAGTAGTACCTTAGCCGAAAAAAACAAACTTGTGGCTGATGCAGCCATTACTGCAGCCGCGTCGAACCCCTGTCAACGTGCCGCGCCTAAGCTTGGTTCAACGTTTCTGGTTTCGGGATGAGATGGTCCACACCATTCAAGGGGGGACCTGTTCATCGCTGCGATGGGCTGGGCTGGGCTGGACTGGGATGTTTGTCACTAGGCAAGAAGGTGATTAGTCAAGTTGATTGCTGACTCTGAACGAATTTATCAATATCACAAGGCCATTATTGCTTGTGATTTGGTATGACTGTTGCAGCTGAGAGGTGAGCGGATAAATGACGTGTTACAAGATACCTATAGCCTCTGGAGGTAGTACAAAAGGATACATGTCACAAGCCGAGAGATATTCCTGGAGTCCACAGTCCACTGCAGGCAGGCAGTTTTCCCCACGCTACCTAAGAATGGAACCTCACCCCTGGGGCGTAAGAAAAACTTCGGAGCTTGAATCAGGGTGTCAAAAATACTTGACCAAGTCTCATACTAGACTTATGCTAAACTTATCTTTTAATTTATTCAAAGCCTTGTCTTTTCTTACCCCTTAGCTCACCTGCAAAAGCTGACCCGACCCCCCCCTGTCATGTTCTACGGATGTTACACATGGAATCTGAGTCGGTTGGTACCTTTACCTTTACCTTTACTCTAAAGAAAAAAAGTATCCGTGCGTCAACGGGCATGGAAGTCTGTTTTCTCTATCACGTCCGCCTATGCATGTCTTTTTGAGTCTGCCATTAACTTACATCTTACTCATTCTCCCCCCCCGCTAAGCCCGGCTCTGCTGGCTCTTTTCACTTGCTCGCTCTGATGAATTTGACTCTGTACTGTCCCATCCGTCCCCAGCATCCAATGTCATGACATGACCCAATTACTTGGTAGACCCCCTATCACCATTAGTTGATTCCCTGGTGTTGTCGGATACCTATTTTGAGTCCCATCTCATTAGGTTGTTCTAGAGTTAGCCACGCCCCTCGGCGGTTTAATACAATTTCCCTTTTGTCCTTTCCCTTTCCCTTCCCTTTCTTCTGGTGATGCTTGTCATGGTCCGCCCCCCCCTCGTTTCTTTTCGTACCGTACCTCGTGCCTTGTCTGTCTCGTCTCGTCTCGTTCTTGTTGTTTCCGAGTCGTAGCATTCTTATTTAGCTGCTGGCAACAAGAGAAGCTGTTGGCCTGCCCCGTTTTTCTCCTTCCTGGCCTGGAAAATAAGAAATATTGTCGTCGCCCCGAAAAAAAACGTAGCCATCCCCATCTCATTTCTCCTCCCTTTTCTTCCCTTCTTTCCCTCCTCTCCCTCACTCAAACATCCACCTCCCACATATTTTTCCCAACAACGACCAGTGGATTTTATCGTCGAATTCGTCAGACTTCATCAATTTGACACTATTCGCACATCTTAATCATCTCCAAATTGTCGTTATTTTCTGCGCCTGGTGTAGCAGTACCTCTTGACGCCCTTCAAGCGACGTATACCTCGCGATCGGCTCACCTTTTTCTCATAGAAGGCTGCATTCACCGTCAAAGTGGTTTCCCAACCCGAGATCTTGAGGCTATTCAGAGATTCGACCTACTCCACCGCCCGCACCTGCACTCCACATTCTGGCCACTCACAGCTCGTTTCACCTCGTCACTCTCCGACTGGACGCTTTCCCGCTTGCAACCATTCCGGTTCTGAAGAGGCCCGCACGCCACAGATCCAGGCATTTCTATTCGCTGTACCTGGTACTCAACTTGATGCTGCATTTCGGTGCCATTTAGCGTGTACCACTCACTACCACCTGTCGACCGCTATTCGTTGCCTTATCGACATTTGATGGTTTGAATTTACAGCCTTGCCCTACGCGACGCCTTATCTGATCCTTGGGTTTTAATGCTGCAAATGCGAGGTTCCTTTGCCCGCTTCTAGCATTAACATCCCCTGTTTCCAATTTTGGCAATCAATTTGTCTAATGCAATAACCGCCTGTATTGGTGTTTCCATTCACAACCTTGTCATACGCGCTACACAAGGCTATTCATTGCCTCTCTACACCTCGGCATGGCTGCTACAGGCGCCGACACGTCTATGTCACGATACGACTCATCAGCCGGCGAACTCTCATCGCCTCCTTCCGGATCACTATCAGAACCTGGTTCACCATCACGAAATGGATCAAGTAGCCGAGCACCACAAGACTATGACGAGATCGTCGTCGTTTCCAGCGATGGCCAATATCAACACATCGGCCACCAGAATCACAGCGAACGCCCTCCACCGCCTATGCCACCCCAATCAGGCACAGGCCCACCTAGACGATACGCACTTGTCGACAACCAATGGGTTCAATTAACAGCCGCAGGCGTCCCGCGCAAGAAGCCCGGACGCAAACCTGGAACCATTGTGAAACCTCGAAATTCGGACGGTGCCGATGCAGCAAAGGCTGCTAGAAAGCCCAGGAAACCTCGCGATCCTAATGCGCCAGCAATGCCACGCAAGAGAAAGATTGCCCCTGCAGATGGTGAGAGTGAAATTCCAGCAGATTCAAAGTCTCTTGCCGCAGCTGCATCATCCGCCGGCCAGGGACATATGTCGGATGTCTCTCATATATCAGCATTGTCACCTGCTCATCATAACCGTCAAATATCGTCTTCATCACATCAAGCCGAGCAACGTTATTCACCAAAGATGTTGAAGCGTGAACACTTTATGCAGAACATACTAAATTCGGATACGCCTGTAGAACGACCACAGTCTCAACCCCAATCTCAACCTCAGTCTCAGCCTCAGCATAATAGCTCTACATCTATACCTGTTCGCACCAGCGGTCAAAGCTACGACCCCATCCGTGGTAACTACGATCCGGTTCGTGAGACAATGGTTTCTCATAGCCCTTACCCCTCTACTTCTGGTTCGCCAAGGGCTGCTTCTCAGATGCCTAATCGATCGCCAACCATTGCGAGCCTTCTTGGTGGTAATGAATCACGTAGCTCATATCAGCCACCCTCGAACCAGCCTCGCTTCCAGGCACATGAACCATCTCAACCATCATCACCATCCAAAGAGCCTCGCGACATATTGACACCAACTCCTTCTTCGCGACCACCAGTACAGGAAGCAAAGAAGGATCCACCTCCTCCACCGCCACCCGTTCAAAAGCCAGTCATCAAAGAGTCTAACTTCACCACCATTTCCAATGGTCCTATCAAAAAGTCATCACCAAAGCAGAAGCCTCACACTGGAGTTTCCACGCCAAAGACTGACACCCTTGATGATATGGGAGAAAGTGAAGGCCGCTCGATCCTCGACTTTGGTCGAGCTAAGCCAGGCGAAGAAGCCCAGGCCCCGACCATTGTTCTCAGTGTACCCATCCAGGCCGGCGAGACAAACAGATATGTCAATTTCATGCGCATGGCTGAAGAACGGTATGGATGGGATGCTCTTCACCCTCGCTTGGCTGCCAACCGAGACCGCAAGGCTCGCATTGCTGCGGCGGCTGCCTCTCTAGAAAAGGCGGAATCGGGCCGTGAATCTGGCGATGAAATGTCCGTTGATCTCTCCGATGCCGAGGCTAGCAACCCCGACAACGGCGCGACCAGCGGCCCTGATGCCCAGGCCAAGCCTAAGAAGAAGCGTAATTTCAAGGAGGATCAGTACGATGTTGATGATGATTTTGTCGACGATTCAGAGCTCCTATGGGAAGCTCAGGCGGCGGCAAGCCGTGACGGATTCTTTGTCTACTCTGGCCCTCTTGTACCTGAGGTCGAGAAGCCAGCTGCTGGGTATGTATCCTCCTTTTTTATATTATGTGATCAAGCAATAACAAGTAATAGCCATGATGGTCCCCCTAAGCGTGGACGGGGTGGAAGAGGTAGCAGAGGTGGTGGAAGAGGTGCGTCGACCAGAGGTGGGACAGGCAGCGGCCGCGGCGGAGGACCCGGATCTCGAGGTGGCTCTGTCACCCGAAAACCCCGTATCACTAAGCAGGAGAAAGCACAACGGGAACGTGAGAAGGCTGAGCGCGAAACAATGGCCCAAATGGCCAAGACACCTACCCATGGTGGCTACTCACTAAACCCAACCACACCATCCTTTGCTGTCAGTGAGTTAGGGGCTTAGGATCCTTCCTCATTGCAAATGGTCCTCGTGACACGCCATCTACTTTTCGACACTGTCTTTGGGCTTAACACTCTCGAAAAGAGAAACAACATTCAAACAAAAGGTGTGCTCTAGCTCAGCACACTTAACCTTCTGTCATCGTGCTATGCTCGCATCTGGCAGTATACACCGCCCACAACTATTTACACAGGAAATCCCCGAGTCCTCACTTTTTTTTTCTTTTGTTTCACACTCTTCGAGGCTGTTTTGCAGATCATGGATGGCCCGGCATGGCCCCCTTAGGCGGTTTGTGGGAGTATTGGCGTGTAAGAGATTTGTTTGTGGGACTACAGGCGTTTACCTGGTTTACATGCTTGCAGATGGACGGCACATGGGTGACCCCGGTCATGAAGCAAGAAAAGACCAGAGATGATTGATAATTCGCCCTCAGACAATGGTGGCTTTTGAAAGCAGAACAGCCAGACAAGGCGTCACGACCATTCGGGCACTTCCCACAGGAGAGGACTAGTTCACCGGTATTAGATGTTAGAGTTGGAGTTGAACAATTGTAAAAGATGATGATGGTCTAATGACTATAGCAATAACCAGCCTATATCAAAGTTGCGCTTTGCCATGTAATTTGCCCTGGTGACCAAAATCACAGACTTGAACTTCTAATTGCGTTTCGTCGTGAACAAACTCCTGTCATTCATGATCTGAATCCAAATGCATTCAACGACTCAAGTTTGCGAAGAAGCCTGTCACAATCACAATACGCAAATCATTCGAGGCAACTGCCCACTTGACAAACCAGAAAGCATCCGCTGTCTCGCTTTTTCTCTTCTGTCCTATGCTCCAGTCCATCTTGATCAACAAACGAGAAAGTAGTCCTTCAACCCTTCTTTGAAACCCCATCCCACTCTTTCACTTACTTCCTGCATATACTGCCTGCTTCTACCCCGGGAAGCAAAACACTGTTCTTATGCGAGGCTGAATTCGGTGACCTCGCCCATCTCGTTGACAGTCTGTTCGCCAGTCTTGTATGAGGCACGCCACCGCAGCTTGGCGCTTGTGACCTTTTGAGCGCGGTTGCCCGCGTGCCAGATCTGCACCTCCTGCGTGATACCGCGGTTTTGCTGGGGGGCGAGATCGCGACCAGTCTGAGGCTTGAGCTGAAGTTCGTAGCCCTGAATTCATGTCAGTTTATGCCATGTCAGCAAACATGAAGGGTATGCTTACCTTTGTCACGGCGAGCTGGAAGTGAAGTTCGCCGATGGGCTGTGTCACGTTGTTGGAAAAGGCAAACACGATGTTGATAGCGTTCTCATTGCCAGGTGCTCGTCTGGCAATCATCTCAATCTTCACATTTGTGTTGCTCACAACAGCCTTGTGCTCCTTTGGCTTGCTTGGCTCTGGGGGGAGAGCAGAGGAGAAGTTCCACTCGTCATCATCGTTGGCTGTAGCAGCGGGTTGCGGTTGAGGGGGCGCAGGAGACGCGCGTTGAGAGTTCAAGTTGCCGGCACCAAGAATAGCGAATGGATCAGAGGCGGGCTGTGATGGGGGAGGAGGCTGCTGTTGGAAGTGAGGCTGAGGTGTCGTCGATTGAGAGACGGGCTGTGAGAAGGAGGCGAATTGTGAAAAGGGGGGAGGAGTTGGAGTTGAAACTTGACCTCGGGCAGAGTTGTCCTGAGTCATGGAAGATAATAACGCAGGTCCAGGAATATCTGGTCAACGGTTTAGTATAGTAATAGGCATGGGCAGTTTGTGTTGGCAACTTACTTTGATTTGCGCCAAAGCCCAGAGCAATACCGCCGCCTTGCCCGAAACTGCTCGACTCTCCGCCAATATCTAGGCCGAGGAGGTCATTCTCAAGGCCTCCGGCGTTCGCAGAAGGTGCAGCGGCATTGCTTGACTGAGCACCATTACTGCTGGCATCAACATCAAAGTCGATGAGAGACAGCTCATTCGTTGCGCTTGAAGACGATGCTGTAGCTCCTGGAGCAGAGGGGGGGGGTCCACCGGCGGCAACCTTGGCAGCGCCCTCTATATCGCCCTTCTTCATCAGCTTATACCGCTCTGCTGTTCGGTGTATGCTGTCGTTGATCTCGAGCAGCTTGGCGACAGCCTCGTGATCGTCAGATTCCTCTTCACACATCTTCTGGATCTTAGGCTGGGCGCTCTGTAGGGCAGCAGCCAATTCGCTGAAGACATCACCATCTTCCATCTTGTCACCCTCCTTGAAGGAGTCGAGTCGCTCCTCTAGTAATCGCGCCTTAGCCTGGATCTTGGCAACCTCCTCAGCAGCCTTTGCGCGGTAGTCGGTCTTTGACCGTGTATCGTAGCCAGCCATGATCTTCATAAGTCGGTTGGCTTCTTGGAGATCCTCGGGGGTACCGCGGCGAATGAGTTCCTGAAGTTTAGCTGATTGCGCCTCTCGCTCTTCCTCTTCCATTTCCTCGGCGGACTTGAGGTTCTACATGATCTGTTCAGTACGGGACACATATCATGCAGAAGCGAATCAACTTACATCGCTGGGGTTCAATACAGCAGCATCCTCTCTCCGCACTTCAGGAAAGACGTATCCTTTATAACTCAATAATCGGTGCATATCCCTAATAAATCCTAGATCCTCCTTGTATCGGCTCGTTTCGCATATCGTCCCTCGCCATTCCTCAATCGCCTCGAGGATTTTGGCCTGGACTCGTGTAGGGCGCATTGGCGGCCGTTCGGGAAACCTTCTGACGAGCTCATTGAGGAACTCCTTTGTACCGATTTGTAGGTGAAAGGGGTATCCGCAGTTTTTAACACATATGTCAAGAAGGCCCAAGGCGAGCAGAGCAACGTTGGGGTTGCGATGATTGATGTAGTTGACAATTGCAGTAGCAGCCTCACGAGGAGCACTTCCCTTCTTTGAGTTTATAAGGTCGGCGATCTCGAGATTGAGGGCGAGGTTGGGTTCGTAGTTCTCGGGACTGCAGGCAGCCTGGATGAAGCGCTGGAGCTGGGAGGGGGTTCGGCCAGATGATGGCAAATCGCCCCAACGATCGCGAGCCGCAGCGCGAGCAGAAGCGGCTTCCATTTCGAATATATAATACTGATATGCACACACAAAATGACGATGTTATTCGTGGTATTTTGCGCGCGCGCGTTGGTCGAGGACGACGGGTGTGAGGTAGTGCTACGTTGATAGAAGGGTGAGCCGGTCAACTGGACCAAGGTACTAAAGTAAGGTAAGGTACTAATGGATGGAGTCCAGTACCACCTAAGAGTCTGGCGGGTGGTCGACCGAATACGGAGCAAGCCTACGGAAACGGCCTAAAACAAGCAAGACAAGTAGATACGGCAATCAATGTCATCCAAACCTAAAAAAGAAAGGGCATAAGTTCTTAATTCAAACAAAAGCCCCCTTGCCATGTTGTCTTGCTCTATCATGGTCTTTGAACTTGGATAGGTACCTAAGGTAAGGTAGCCAACGGGCCTGTAGACAATACGATGATACAGATGGTAGGTACTAAAGGTACCACCGCTAAAGAGGTAAGATGTGGCTCTGTGGCGCAGTCATGAGAAAAGCAGCCAATCAGCCACGTGACAGCATCGACCATTTTAAGTTGACCACGGGGACCTTGAGATAGGATGCTAAAATAAACTCATCAACGAGTCACCCTAAACTTATGCTAACTTCCCTAAACTTTTATGTAGCTTAGGATCGAGGTCCTAAGTTTTCTTGCCCCCCCGTCCGCAGGCCCCCGTTACAGCGGCGTCATAGCGGATTTGATGCTGAAGCCTTAGCTTACAAGTGCTAGGGGACCCCAGCGCTCAGTGTCAGTGCCCTCTCGAGTTGCTGCCCCTCACTGACTGACGGAATCAATCAACCCCACCATGAGAATCTTATCAACCCATCATCCATAGCTTTTTGGAGGAGGCAAATTTAATTTTGACGTCCCCTGCATTACTTGCATTCGAGACATCAACTACACATACCTCCGAGCAATACCATATAACATCCAATACAAAACAGACATTCGCTAAACTGTCCAAAATGGTCCGCCACAAAAAAGATTTCGCCTCCAAGGGTAGAAAAGGAGGTCCAGCCCTGCGACGAGGACCCCGCCGTGATGATGATGGTGATGGTTCTTCGCGCCCAGCTTTCAAAGCCGCCTGCTGGGATCTCGGCCATTGCGATCCTAAGCGCTGTTCCGGAAAGAAACTCATGAAACTTGGAATGATGCGCGACCTGCATCTCGGCCAACGCCATAACGGAGTCATTATCACACCCAACGGTAAACATACCGTCTCCCCTGCCGATCGCGAGCTCATGGACCAGTACGGCGCTGCTGTTGTAGAGTGCTCTTGGGCGAGGACGCAGGAGGTTCAGTGGAATAAAGTTGGTGGGAAGTGCGAGCGGTTGTTGCCGTACCTCGTCGCTGCGAATACGGTCAACTATGGCAAGCCCTGGCGTCTGAACTGTGTTGAAGCGCTGGCTGCAGCTTTCTACATTTGTGGTCACTCAGATTGGGCGGAGCAGATTCTTGCACCGTTTTCATACGGACCATCCTTCCTCGAGATCAACCACAGCTTACTCAAGCGATATGCTGCATGTGCGGATGAGGCGGAGATCAAGAAGACTGAAGAAGAGTGGATGGAGCAACTGGAGAAAGAATACGCAGAGAGTCGAGAGGAAGGAAACGACGATATGTGGACCAGCGGAAATACCAATCGAAGACGTGTTCAATCTTCTGACGATGAGGATGACGACGAAGAGGATGACAGTGACGAAGAGGAAGATGGAAGCGTGGACGGTATATATCTTGGCAAGAAGCCACCTAAAGCTCAGCCAGAAGAGGAGGAGGAGGAGGAGGAGGAGGAAAAGGATCGCTACGCAATATCTGACGACTCAGATGACGAGGACGCGATGGCCGAGATTCGTCGCAAAGTTCTCGCCTCAAAGACCTTCACTAACCCCAATCAACAAGACGATAAGAAACCTGCCATCATTCCCAACCCACATCAACACCAGCAGCAGTTCAGGCCTAATACCAGCGTCCAGCCTGACTCGGACAACGAGAGGAGCGGAAGCGAGGATGACGATGACGACGATGAATTTGATAACATCATTGAGGCTACACCTGTGACTGATCGTATTGGTTTGGCTAAATTGGAAAAGGAGCGTAACCAGGCTACTATTACGACGAGGACGTTCTCATCCAATGCTGTGGGAGCGCCATCTCGAAGTTGAGCATAGGGTTACCAAATAGAAATCGTATAAGAACTCTCACCACATTACTGATTCGACAATTTAAAGAATGGGGTCATGGAATTGTAACTTTTAGTATTAACAGTGAAACTTGGTATATCGTCCCTCTATCCAACACCCAAATCTTGGCATGCTCTTCCGTCATAAGACCATGTCTGCATATGCATCTATTCATACACGACTCCCTTTCCTTAGAGAGCGACCACCTTTTGATTTCCACTTTTTGTACATATTTTACAGTTCTGTTGTTACAGTGTCCGCCTTTCCTTAATTACCTCATATGTCTGGATCTGATCGTCGATTTGTAGCTCCTGGAAATCTTCAAGACCGATACCACACTCGGTACCCTTACCCATCTCCATGACGTCCTTTTTGACATGCTTGAGTGTGTCTATTTTGCCTGTGGATTAAGTCAGCATCAGGAAGAGAAACACAGAGAGTAAGGAGATGGGTAGAATGTGTAGAAAGGAGAAATGCGTAACTTACCATCATAGACGACCTCTCCACCACGGATAACCCTGACCATGGACGTCCGCTTGATAGTGCCGTTGCGGATCTTGCAACCGGCGATATTCTTCTGCAATCTCTTCCTGACGTTGATGGCAAATACTTGCAATACGTCTGCTTCGCCGAGGACCTTGTGTGTAATATTATGTGGTAGCAGGTCCGATAGTGCACTCTTAACATCATCGACAACGTGATAAATGACGCTGTGATCGATGATGCGCACACCGGCCTCTTCGGCACGCTGACGAATATGAGGAAGGATAGGCATGTTGAAGTTGACGATGATACTCTTGGATGCAGCAGCGTGGTCGACGTCATACTCGGAGATTGCGCCGACGCCAGATCGTAAGAGCTTAGATTGGACTTCGTTGTTTCCGAGTTCCTGAACAGTGCCACAGACAGCCTCCACGGACCCAGCGACATCAGCCTTGACAATGAAGTTCTGGTAGAGGATGCCGGGCTCAGTCTTGGCAGGCTCTGCTTCAGTGCCCTCAGCTTCTGCAGCAGCGGCGGCTTCCTCAGCGGCCTCCTTCTCACGCTGACGCTGCTCTTGTTCAGCTAGTTGCTTAGAGCTCTCCAGTCTTTCAGCCATTTCCTCACGGTACTCAACCGCTGTCCTAGCTTTGCCCTCATCAGGCGCCTGGAGAACTTGTTCTCCAGCATCAGGCAGCTCGCGCCAGCCAAGGATCTGGACAGGAGTTCCAGGGGGTGCCTCGGGGACCTCGACACCAGCTTCGTTGCGAAGGCCACGAATCTTGGCCCACGATTTGCCGGCCACGATAATATCACCAAGACGTAGAGTTCCTCGCTTGACAAGCACTGTGGCGGTCTTGCCAGTTTGCTTGATGCTAGATTCTAGAACCCAACCCTCAGCCATGCCATCTGCTTCAGCGCGAACATCGAGGATTTCAGACAAGGTGACGATGTTCTCTTCGAGATCTTGCATGCCCTTGCCCGTCTTGCCGCTTACGGGTACCACCTGGACATCACCGCCATAGTCTTCAATTTCAACGCCATGACGGGCAAGATCAGCTTTGACTTGGTCCACTCGAGCGTCTTCCTTATCGATCTTGTTTATTGCCACGATGATAGGAACCTTGGCAGCCGTAGCGTGTTTCAGAGCCTCTAAAGTCTGTGGCATAACACTGTCGTCGGCAGCCACAACCAGCACTACAATATCTGTGACATTGGCGCCTCGCTGACGCATAGACAAGAACGCAGCGTGACCTGGTGTATCAAGGAAGGTAATCTGTTTGCCTGACGACATTTGTACGACAAAGGCACCGATGTGTTGTGTGATGCCACCGTGCTCCTGGGCAGCAATCGAAGACTTACGTAGCCAATCCAAAAGAGTAGTCTTTCCGTGATCGACGTGGCCCATAATGGTGACAACAGGAGGCCTGCTTGGCAATAGGGATGGATCTTCGGGCGCCGGTCGAGGCTGGAGGTCGCGCTGAGAACCAGTGTCCACTGTGGGATCATAGCCGTACTCCTGAGCGACAAGGGCTGCCGTATCACCAGTCATGATGGTTTCCTCCGAGAGATCCTCAAATCCCATGGACTCCAGATCATGTAAAAAGTCGGTTATACGGATCTGGAGAGCACCGGCCAAGTTGGAGATGCTAATGTACTCGGGGAGAAAGATGGGTACGGGAGCAGCCTCTGCAGCTTCCTCAAGGCGTTTTCTTGCATCTCTCTCGGCCTTCTTACGCTGTCTAGCTTCCCAGCGTCGAATTGAATCTTCATCAAAGTCATCATCTTCGGCCTCGTTCCGACGAACATTCTTGGGGCGCTTGTCCTTCTTGTCTCTCCGCCTATCAAACACATCGTCTTCCTCCATCTCGAAACGTGACTTGCGCCTTATCTGGTCTTCCTGCGACTGCTGAGAATCTTGTAACATGCCATCTGCTCCCTGAAGCGCATCTTTGTATTGGTCGCTGGGGCCAGGTCTGCTACGAATATTTGTGACCCGACTTTCAAGTGCGTCCCAGAAACCATCATTCTCGCGGCCTGGTTTTTCTTTCAGCTTGCGGGAGCGCTTAAGCTGGCCCCATACGCTCTCATCATCTTCCTGGCCTGTTGCTGGTGCGACGTTTTGCGGTTTGTTCTTGTTTTGATTCTCCGCAGGTTTCGCCTCTGTTTGTCTACTGATGAGGGGTATATGAGTATCAACCTTTCGAGCGCTGAAAGCTCCCCAGGGGGGTGCAGCCGGCTTGGGAGACTCATTAGTAGACCATGACTTGGGCGTTGCCACTGGAGCCGGTGTGCGATCTGTCCTGAAAGCTTCAGCAAGAATTGAGCTTGACAACAGGTTCGATGGGGGCGTTGTTGGCTTTGCGTCCCGCTGTTGCTGTTGTCTGGCATAGTTGTTTCCGTCGTTCGATCGGTTTGGTTGCTGGTTGACTCTCGCTTGAGGTGTATTTTTCTTCTGGCTTTGATTTTGATTTGCGTTCTGGAGGCCTGGTGGCTTCTTGATGTTGCTTTGTGCAGATGGCGGGGTGGGGGCAGCCTTAACATTGGGAGTAGGTTTCTTCAAAGGCAATCCCATCTTTTTACGAGCTTCTAGCTCATGAGGAAGCAAGTCAACGCTTTGCTTCGAAGCATCTGGTGATGGCTTGTTCGCAAATGCTCCGAAAGACCCTAATCCAGCTCCGAACCCGCCAGGAAAACCACTCCCCGGGAAGCCTCCCGGCTTGCCATTATCGTTCGGTCCGTGAAGTATAGAGCTCGTCGACAAGGCGCGCACGCCAGGTAATCGTAGAGAGTGACACGAAGATGGCCGAATGGCTCTAGCTGATGTTATTGGGGCTCCGACGCTGGATACATGGCGATCTCTGGGCTGCGAATCCCTGGGCGAGAGTTTGTGACGGCAGAAGGCACATACGTAGGAATTACCGCGCTCCTGGATATTGTGTAAGACGTTTGCTAATAGTGACCGATGGTCAAGAACTAACCTGTAAGGTGCGCACTCTCAACATTGCCGCGACGGGGAATTGGCAGATTTGGAGCGAATCTGCTTCGACATTGGCTTTGCAACCGAATAAGTTGAAGGTGCTATAAGTTAGTCTAGAATAGAAATCCAAACTTAGTGGAGTTCTAGTTAACCGCAGTGGGCATCCAATCGCTCCGGGCACCCTCGGCGCCGGGATTGTCCGCCACATTTAGAGGACAATGGATGGATGTCATTTGCCCAATCGGCCTATCTCTGAGCTTCAATTAGTGAGCCAAGATGATGATATTGAATTCAAAAATTTAGATAGTCTAGGAGAGTAAACTGGGAGTTACTCTATGAAACCGCTAAAACTCTTTTTGGTCATTCCTTTCGGTAAGATAGTTATTACATCAGACATATTTTGAAATAATAAACGCTATGTCTATGGACGTATCCAGCCAATGGATCTTTTGTGGAACCAAGATTCGAACATGATTTCTACTCATTCTTCGAGAACACATTTCCAACTTACACCTCCTGTCTACATATACCTTACGACAATATCTAATATAACCCTTTTTTTTTCCCCACCAAAACTCAGTGATCAGCAAGCCAAATCTCATAAAAAATGGCACCGAATAAGAGAGGAGGGAAACAGAAATCGACCCAGTTCGTCGACAAAAAAAATGAGGCTCCCCCTTCACCTTTCAAGCGGCCCCCTGAGGTCCTTGAGCCGTTCATCAACGCTCTGGACAAGAAGCACGTCTATGTCACACATGTTGATAACAAACCCGCCGAATTCAAACGAAAGATCTTCCTCGTGCCTGTTGGCATGAACATTGTCGTTGTACTTCTCTTTGTTCTTCGGATGTGGTGGATTCTCCCCTGGTATTGGTCCCTCATCATGACTGGTTTGGGCCACGATAACGAAACCACCTGGAACACTGCAGACTCAACGTGGTCTGAGATTGCCTGGGAGATCGGAAAACGCTCTGGGACAATGATGATCGATTTTATCCTGTTCATCTTTGTCTGGCCCTGGCCTGTGGAATTTGTCGCTGGACAAGCCCGTGGTAATCCCTGTCAATGGCGATGGCAAGTCGGCTTCCGCGAGCAGGAGATTTATGTCCGTCGAAGCCGAGAATGGGATCAAGCTCTCACGGACATCTTTACGGATGAAGGCTCCAAGAAGATTCTGCTCACGTACATCAATCATGCGACGTCTCCGATTCTTCAGGAGCAAAAGACCGGATATCTCCTGATGAATGGCCACTGGGATTTGGATTGGGCACGTATGATACTCGCACACCGCCTGGTGGATAAGAAGGAGATTGCACTTGAGGCCTTCAAGAGCGTGGTTCTTGTCCACCACGCTGACTACGGTTGGATATCTTACGATGTGCGCGGTAGTGGTGCGTCAAGTGAGGATGAGCGACGGCGACAAGTCTTTGCATTTCGAGACGTGCTCATTGCGCTTGGAAAGGAGGACTTGTTCTATCGCTGGGTTGAGATTGTTCAATTCGAAGCGACACAGCCGGGCGGATTCGGTCCTAAGGAGCAAGAGGCAGCGGCCAAGAGAATTAGGGAGTTGTTTGAAAATGAGAATATTGACTTCGATGAACTTTGGAAGAAGAGTGTTGGGATATAATTTTTAAAGGAGATATTATCTAGAATATTTTATATTATTGTTTATTTACATAAAACCACTTACTCTTTAATAAAAAATCTAAAAGTATAAATAAAGTAGTTAAAAAGAATTATTACTATTATTAAATATTAACTACTTACATACACGCCCAGCATCCACTCTCTAAGCGGTGGATCTACTGCGCGCCCTGCTTTCGCCTGGGTATTTTCTTTGCTCACACTTATGGCCTCGTCGCTTCCCTAGTACAGGCGTCCCCATCCTAGGGGGGCCAGGGGCCATACAGAGTCTCTGAGGGGGGTTTGTAAGGTGACATGGCGGCTGTGATTCGAACTCAGAAGCTCTGGGCAGCGGCGCTGCCCAGAACTCCTGGGATGAACCACTCCGCCATGTCACCCCCAGAGGCCCCCCGCTTGTTGACAGAGACTCTGTTGTGATCGTTAATGAAGGCATGGGCTGCGGTAACGGTGGTGGGCGCGGGGTGCAGCTGGCAGGCAGCTGGCTGATTCACGCTGAGCTTCCACTGTGGTGAATGCAAAGTCAAAATCACCACACCGGCCAGCAATACGCATGGGCCCGCAGTGAATGCGTCACATGCTCAAAGGGGAAAGCATATTTGCGTCCTCGTGGATCATACCAAAGCTTGGTGGTAGTGAGCCAACTCATCAACCAACAATCACTTTGATATATATGCCAAAGGCCGGTTGTGCAATATCCGCTCGCAAGGTCGATGCGATTTAACTTTATTGCAATGCTTGCATAGTTGACAGCCACAAGTAATTCCGTCTGGTCAAACTGTTGAACAGAGTAACACAAGCGCATGGCATGCGAACCGATCTTCGTCCATATAAAGATATCCAAGCACCCCTGACTTCAGGGGGTCGGCTGCGAGGGTAAGCAAGAGCGACAGTTGACCAACACAATCGTGAGATTCTGGTGTAGGTTTGTAGTCTGTGAAATATCGTGATTATATACCAGTCGTGTATGGTCGTTAAATAAAGAGATTTTCGCCGCTGCCTAATTTGGAGTTGATGAGTTGCGTCCGAGTCTGTCATGAATGGGAATGAGAGCTGGGGGGAACATCTGTGCCTTTTTGAGTGCATGATTGAGGATGCGCGGCCTCTATTGAGCTTCTTGTCCATGTAGCGGTAGTCGTCAAAAGCCAAGGGTATTGTTAGATGACAGGATAAAGTGTAGTCGAAGTGTGTGGTGGAGTTACGTGTCGTGTCTGGCTGACTAACGCCACCACATGTTAGTGCTCGAGGTGGACTTCCACGGTTTCACGTGCGGAGAATCCTAGCAGAGTAGGAGTGCAACAGGACGGGACCGGACATAAAGCGGTGAAACAGGTCTCTATACTTGCTATAGAGCCTCAAAAGGAAGAATTGGACGATAGAAGAGAAAGGTGCATTGGAAACAGAGGAAGGAAGTTGGCTTCAGAACAGGAGTTTTATTGGTCACATCCCAATAACAAAGCCAATATACATAGTATGGGGAATGCTGACTGAAAATATCATCCTTGCTGGATTATTGATGAGCTGTTTGTTGTTTGGTTGGACAACCACCAGAAAGCCTCTCAAGCTTATGGTTGGTCGTGTAAGCTGGGTCGACCCTTTAGGCATCCTTTCATGCGATTCTTGAAGGTGCTTTTCCCCTCAATCTCGTAAACAGAAAATATTATAGTGAAAGGGAGTTGTTATTGAAGCCTACTATCATAGAACAACTATTGGATGGTACTCGTTAGAGAATGACACAACTGCGTGATTCTTTCCCCTTACACTTTAGAGACCTCGTATAAGTTACCTTTCATACCTTCAACCTTACCGAGGTGGGAGGGATTCATTCCCCTTTTTCGTATACTTAATTAAACTAATCCTCAGAAACCAATTATTATTTGTGAAGTATTTTGCGTAGAGAGTCGCTATGGTGTCTTTTACCCTAATCTCTAGTATTTGTCTGTTGCTTTTCGTTCATGTGTCCGAGTCACTCACTGCCTCACAAGACGGATCATCGTCGGCTGATGGATGGTCAACTCCCAACCCAACACATCGCATCCAGACCCCCTGCTTTAGCTTCTAAAGCAAAAGGAGCCAGGTCAATTATCATTGTCTTCTGGCATTGGGCCTTCATTTTAAAATCAAAAAGTCAACTAAAAAGAAAAAAGGGAGAATCAGTCCAGATCGATAGCATCAATACTTGGGCCTATACCCCCATGCAAGGAAATTCCGTCCCCCAACGACTCAGCGATCTATTGGTTCTAACAGCTAATGAGACGCCTGTAACTTGGGAGCTCATTCACTTATCAAGAGTAGCCCGTGGGCCCCAGTCCCAAACCCCTAAATCTGAACGCGCAACTAGCCCCGTTCAGGCTCAGCCCAGTCAATCAAAGTTCCAGGACAGGACATCCATCAAACTACCCCTTCAACCTCATCTCGACCCCAAAAAACGACTTTGCTGTCGCTCCCTCTCCTCCGCTTCCGTCTTTTCCCTCTCAGCACCAAAACTAATTAGCTCTACCTACTCGAAATGTCCTCGGGATTGACGCGACGCCGCGGTGCGGGCGGCGCAGGACCTGCGGCTGAGGGCGATTCCAGCAACGGCACTGCCCCTAGAACGAGCACACCAAGCGCCAGGGACAACGGACCCGAGACGAGCTACGAAAGCACAGAAAATGGCCACAAGATCGCATTCGACCCTCGCGACATCAGTGAGAGCGCTGAGCGAAGCAAGCAGCCAAAGCTCACCCTCATGGAGGAGGTCTTGCTACTTGGCCTCAAGGATAAGCAGGTAGGCTGCCACTCGTGCTCATACACGTGCCCTTTGTGCTCAAGGGAACAACACCTCTGACTCTCAAATGCTCACAGGGCTACCTCTCTTTTTGGAATGACAACATCTCTTACGCCCTTCGAGGATGCATTGTCATCGAACTGGCCTTCCGTGGTCGCATTGCGATGGAGAAGGATGCTTCGAGACGCCGATTCCCCCTCGCAGACCGCAACATCGAGGTCATAGACGACACCCTTACTGGCGAGGTTCTTCTCGACGAGGCTCTCAAGATGATGAAGCAGAGCGAAAAGATGAGCGTCGCAACCTGGATTGACTTGATGAGCGGTAAATTGCCCTACCCACCATTCTCCCAATACCCAAGCAACCGTCGCTGACTGCCTTGCGAACGACAGGCGAGACCTGGAACTTGATGAAGATCGGATACCAGCTCAAGCAGGTTCGAGAACGACTCGCAAAGGGCCTGGTCGACAAGGGCATCCTCCGCACCGAGAAGCGCAATTTCCTCCTTTTCGACATGGCAACTCATCCCGTCGCCGATGGTGGTGCTAAGGAGGAGATCCGCCGCCGGGTTCGCAACATCCTTACCCAACGGACCGTCGTCCTCAATGGTAGCCAATTCCTACCCGAGTCGCTCGAATTCCGTTATATGCGCAGCATCGCCATGGTTTGCGCCGCCTACGCCGCTAACGTCCTCGAGAACGCCCTCGCATCCCTTGGCCACGAGGCAAGGGAACGGGCGTTTGCGCAGACCGATGATTTACTCGCCGACTACAGCCAATGGCCATTCGGCAAGAAGGCCACACAGAACGGCATTGGTGCCAACTTGCCTCAACTTATTAACGAGGTGGGTAGTGTATGATGCATGCGAGATTTCCATAACTGACAGTAGCTACAGGAGGTCAACAGCGGCAAGGACAAGGAGCTCCAGCTTGAGGTGGTTGCAGCTTGCTTGAGTGTCTTCACTAGACTCGACTCTCTCCTATAGACGTACTCGTGCAAGCCTCATGCGTGTCCACCACTGACGAACGTGACGTTTGGCTACACCTTCGTTCAACTACCCAGCTCCCAGCCAGGCCAAGCTCTCTCCCTCGAAATCTTCCGTTCCAACTATCCGATCCTAATCCCTCATAAACCCATTCTCACGAAATGACTTTGACGACAACAGTCTCATGACTCCCTTCGCCCAAATGAAACTAGAACGAGTCTTTACACACCACCGCTACTATATGGAGCAATTTCAGGGAATTGGGACTTGCCTGCTGCTCAATTGAACTGGGTTGCAGTTGGGTTTAAGACATGAAGAGCTTGGAGCTTGGCCAATCGATTAACTCAGCGCAAAGTATTATTTTTGTTGGGCGCTTGAACAAGTGGTGTTGGTGGTTGCACTCACTCCATAACCCACCCAAACTTCTTCTTTTAATGTCCTTTTTATTTTTGTCGGGGCTTATCTATTCGTCCTTTTTACTTTTGGGAAACAAAAAAGGAGGTGGACGGGATGATTATGACTCTGACTCTGACTCTGACCATGGCTTTGTTGTGTATGTGTGTGTGTGTTCTGTCGATGTGTTTCTTGGAAGGCTAGGGAAAGGAGGCGAAATCCATAGGTCGTTCGGTGTGTGAAAGGGTAGCCGTTGTTGTTTTGTCGTCGACTTGGGTCTGGTATCTCCATTGTAATGAAAAAGAAAATGTTACAGACAACTTTAAGACACCTTGCAAGGGCGTTTGTCTATTATGAAAACCTAGGGTCTTGAGATATTTGCTCTTACATCTGGTGATGTTGGACTTGAAATAGTTTAAGTATGAATGAACAGCCTGGATTTACACACTCAACGCAAAGATACTGGAACTTTTGATAAGACATCATGGGGACTTGTACTACTAGGACTTTGGGCTTGAACTGGCTTGACAGCACCTTCGAGACACGCTCTCTGCTTTCGTATAGTGATGGATTATATCAACTAAGGTAGTACATGCATCGCCGAGCTGAGTCCTGAAGATGTTTTTCATGCTCCTCTCCTTTTTGCCGACCATAACTCCGCCAGCGCCGTGTATCTTGGATAAATCGAAGGGTAAAAACTCAACCAGCCTTTCTCTTTATCTTCCACCTCCCCCTCGCCGCGTCATAATTTCTTCGGTTTACTTCTTCTTGCCCCCAACGCCCAAGCTTCCCTCGAAACCAGGACGGCTCTTCTTCTTGCCTCCGGCAGCTCCACCCTTCTTCTTCTTCTTGCCCGCCTTACCGAGCAGCTTATCATCCCGTCTCTGGCGCAAGTTATCCTCACGTTTGCGTTGACGGTCTTTCTGAGCCATCTTGACGCCGTCAGATCGTTCGCGCCAGGCCTTCTCACTCTTCTTCTTGGCGGCCTCCTTTCGCTTCACGGCACGCTTCAAGAGAGCCTCATCGTCGCGGATCTTCTCACCCTCGGCACGGCGACGGGCTGTCAGCCAGATATCTTTCTCGGCGATATCAGCACGCTTCTCGGGATCAAGCTCCTGAAGACGCTTTTTCTGGTTTTGGACCTTGATGAGGGCTGTCTTGGGGTCAGAGGGCCCCTTCTTCTTGCCTTGGCTCAGCACGTGGCCGAGATCGCGTGAGAGCTGAGCACCATCGCCAAAAGCGACACGGCCAAATGTGAAGTTGCTAGCATTTTCGTCGAGTTCAACCGCGGGGCTCATAACACCTGGTGAGCTAGATGCTAAAGCCTCCTCACGCTTTCGTTGCTCCTCCAGCTTAGCCTGCTTGCGCATCTCCTGCTTGTGAGCTTTTCGAGCCTCTTGCTTCTTTCTTCTCGACTCAATGAGCTCTTGGCGTGTACGAATTGGCTTGCCATCAGGTCCGTCAGCTTTTCGGGCGGCACGAAGCGCTTCAATTTTGGCAGCGAGACGTGCTCGGATAGCAGAGGTGTCGGCAGGGAGCTTGATAGACTTGGGTTTCTCTGAAGGAGGGATAGTGGATGAGGTGGAGGTAGTAGTGCTGGCAGGCTCGGCGGTTGTCTCCGCGGGTGTTGTCGTAGAATCGTTGGTGTCAAAGGTAGGAGATTGTGGCTCGGATTCGTGACTTGAGTTGGCGCTGGCCTCGTCCTCGTTCTCCAGACCCGAGATGTCCATAGGTAAAACCTCACCGTCACCATGGGCTGTTGTCTCTTCCTCCTCCTTAACTTCCTTTTGCTTCTGGGCTTTACCAGCAACGGCCTTGGCTTGCTTCTTCGCAGCTTGCTTCTGAGCCTTTGGTGTCGGAGTTGGTACATCCTTGTTCTCGGCTTCAGGAGTCTCTGTCTTGTTGGCCTTCTTCTCAGCCTTCTTCTCCTTCTTCTTTTCCTTCTTAGCCGCCCTCTTCTCTTCCTTTTTCGACGTCTTAGAAGAAGATGTCTCAGTTGTGTCCTTAGCCTCTGTCTCTGTCTCGTCGTTGAGCTTCTGCTTCTTGTTGGTCTCCGTTGTCTTGGCCTTGAGCCCCTCGCCAGGCTTCTCGGTCTCTACGCCAGGGACAGGCTCGTAGTCTTCCCAATCATCTTCGTTATCAGTATCGTCATGCTGCTCCATCTCACGCAGCTTTCGCTTGTTCTTGGCTCGTTCATCCATGACTTCCTTGGCATTTCGATTCCGCTCGCTGTCGGGATCCAGCTTTCCGCGTCGGGCAGCGGCAGCCTCTTGTTTTGTCTGCTTCTTCTTGCTCCATTGATCCTACATTTGTGTTAGCCTCATTCCGATTGATTGCGATGCATATGATATATTATGAGGCATGTGATGTGTTGTTCCAGGCGGGGATGAGGTTGGCCTTTACTTGACAAGCCATTGGATTCACATACACTGTTGTCTTCACCATAGTACATCTTGGCTGGGATGAGGCTCAGGAGGCCATCGAAGGCTCCGCCTTGGTCGCGCAGGCGATCCTAAAGCGCAAACAGTCAGCTTCAGGGTTCCCTATCGCCATAAACCGAAGGTTTGTCCCATCACAGGCGGGGCTGGAGGGCGTTTGGAAGAACGGACCTGCAGCGAAGACTCTGCCATATTAACTAGTGATTGAAAGGGTTGTATATCAGTTATACCGTGAAGTCTCCAGTATCAGAGGAAGCCAGCTATGGAGAGTCGTGGTGATGAAATGCTCTCGATAATAAAAAAGAGGTTGGAAAAGAAAGCTCGGATGGCGATTTGCTGCCTCAGTTTTTCGGGGAGGATCGTTGTAATTTTTTTTTCCTGAGGTGCCCGCTAAAGAATGACCGGCTTTGTGTGGGGAAGGCCCATTGAAGACGGTCGATCCACCCCCTGCACTTAGCGCATTTAGGCCGAGGTACGTACCAACGCCATATTCAGGGTCCTCTGAGCCTCATCAAGCAATTGTATGAATAAATCGCAAATCATATTATGACCAAGGAGGTTTTAAGTTTGAAAACCCTCCATGGAGGTGCACTTATACGCTCTGTTACTCCTGATTTTATGAGTAATCCAGGCAGCATGGTTAATTCTGAAAACCAGGGCCCTATGGCTTTTCGTAGATGGCTTGAGGCCAAGACACTTAGGTCGTGGGTGTGAATTCAAAAGGATTGCTAATGACTTCAACCAAATTTTGTGTCACTAAAATACAGTCACCACTTACTCGGCTCCCTTCTGATGGTCATAGGTGTCTGTGCTATGGGTCTGCTACGCCGGAATCATTGGAACTTTAGGCCAAACCTGGCTGAAATCTGGATGGAATTCGATGATCGCCACAAGTAATCAAAGTGCCATATATCTTCACTTATCATCGAAGTCTGTACCGTCCTATTTTTATGCTAATCTCTCGTATATTCATACTTTGGTGAGATTAACATATTGTAGCTAGTAGGTCGTTCTCAACACCTCATGTGAGAGACTTAGAACATGAGCTAGGAAACAGGTTTAGACTTGTGTCACTTTACGCCTTTCTGTTCAATGTTTTGAACAAGTTGAGTCTAGATAATACCTAAGCAATAACCAAATCAAATGCTTTCATGAGAATTCGTATGTCATGTTCTCAGTGGCCTTTATTTCTTCTTGCCCTTCTTTCCAGCGGCAGCTTCTCGCCGACGGGCCTCCTTGGCCTCGAACTCGGCCTTCTTGATCTTTTCTTGCTCCTCTCTTTCTTCACGCTCAGCCTGATATTATATTAGTAAGGCCATCCTGCAGACAGAATACCGGGTATGTGGGTAACTCACTTGTCTCCGCGCGGCGTCAAGAGCACGTCGCTCGCGGATCTCCTTGAGACGCTCCAGATCGGCCCGAGACTCGTCCGTCTTGCCCTGAGCTGTCAAGCGCATGTGTCTCTCTTTAGCAGCTGCAGCCTCGAGAGCTTCACGCTCGCGTCGGCTTGGTGCTGCTTGCAGGTTCTCGACACCATCTGTGATCTCGTCGACACCAGAGGACGCCGCTTGTTTGCGAGCCTTCTTCGAGTGATTGGGGTTTGCAGGCATATCGTCATCCTCTTCGCTTTCGCTCTCGTCCTCGTCGCTTGATGGCAGATCGCCAACTTCGACTGTCTTGGCCTTCTGTCTGGCTATGGCAGCCTCCTTTCGAGCTTTCTTCTCGGCCTTTCGAGCCTCGCGTGACTGCTCTTGGGTTTGTTCTTGAGAAGGGCCAACACCAGAGTCTTCCTCGCTGTCCTCTTCCTCTTCAGAAGATTCCTCCTCGGAAGACTCTTCTTCATCGCTGTCGTCGTCCTTCTTGTCTGGGTCGACAGCCCACATGCTAACCTCGTTTCCATCGGCATCGAGAGGTCGGATATCGCGAGAAAACTTCTTGCCACCTGGGAATTTGTCAGTCCGGGAGTTGGGCGCGGGCTCGTGGTCAACATACCTCCTCGTGCGGGCTTTCGAAACTTTCCTCCTCGGCCACGCGAGCCTCCTCCAGGGGGACCACCAGGAGCCATGATGGGTAAGCTATGATAAAATAGGTATGAGGGAGGTGAGCTTTTGGGGGGGCAGAAGTCTATCTCGAGGCTTCTGTGTTATGACTTGTTCAAATCGTTTGGGTCGGGATATTCTGTGTTGTCGATTATCACGCCGTCTCTTGAATGAACGTTTGTTTGCTGGTCAAACTTGTTCAGCAGGGCGGGGTAGCGGGGTAGCTAATGACGGCAGCTCTGATAAACGAACAAGCATGAGATGGAGTGAGGGATTGTAGATCAGGAACTTTTGAGTGACGTTGCTTCTCTTATATATGATTGCAAGTCGAATTGCAAATCGCTGCAGGTGGAATATGAGTCAAAATAAAAACCACTTTTTTACTCAGAAGTTTATCAAAGTGAATGATAAAAGTGATATGCGTATAGATCAAGGCTAATAAGAGACTTTTTACGTCGCACAGGAGCCTGATTAACTCGAGCAGAACGCAGAAAAGCAAGACCTGGTATGACTCAGTCCTGACGTGTCCAATGTACAATACTTCCAAGCTTAAAATAAAATAACGGTATCCCTATCGAACCCCCAATGATTCACTACATCAAGTCCAAGTGCAGCTTACACTGTGATTCAGCGAATTTTGTTAACAGTTGTTGGAGACTTTCAGGAACGAGCTGGGCATCTGGGCGCTGGAATAACTGGACGAATAAGAGACCCCCTGTTTGTCGTGTTTTGATCAGCTCACTGAGGGGCGTGTTTCATGCCGCCAACAAAGTGAGTTTGCAACGGGTATGCATGAATTGCTCGTCTGTCGTGCACGCGACACGAAGCTCTGATTTGTATTGACATCTTGACTCATCCTTTGATCCCAGGCAGAAACAATCATCCAAGATTTTAGTTTCGGTTCTATTGAGTTAAAAATTCATTCACCAAACTTTAAGAATGACTCCTGCGTCCTGGGTATCCAATTCTGAAGACCCAGTTCTCAGGCACTTTCATGAGATGGATGGACCCTAGGTACTTACACAAGCATGCTGTACCTCCTCGGCACATCAATCTTCCATTCCCGCTTTTGGCGCCCCACTCAGGTCAACAAAACCACATCGAGTGAGCCGCGATTTTACATCTTTTTTTCCTTTCTTCTTCAACCTACTAGAAAAAACTGAATCCTTCAAATTCACTCTGGCTTTCATTACACCATGGAGGTACTTGGAGGGGAAACTGGAGGAAAGATGAATTATCGCTGACACTTACCCTCTGTTCTGCTTGTAGCTCTTGCTGCGTTGGGAGAGAGAAATTTTGACGCGGTACATACTTTTCCACATCTTTTGAGATGTGAAATCACGATTGAGGTGAGTCTGGATATGCGAGAGCATGGATGCTTGCTTCATCACTTGTCAGGCATACTTATAGCTTCATATGCTTGCGCCATGCTATCCTCATTCTAAAGTGACCATAGACTCTCAGCGAAGGGTAAATGCTGCAGTGGTATCTCCCTAAAATCCGCAAACCGTGAAAATCTAAACCTACCTTGGGTAAACTCCTAAAACTCTACCTGCACCCGCTCTTCGTTTTGGAGTTCGTGGATGAAAATATGATTGACATCTGTTTTGCAGATCAATCATGCATTTTACCATGAAAATTTTGAGAAATGTCGACATTCTCATGTCTCTATAGGGTAGGCTACTCATTACACCCACTCTTCACATTGACTCGTCATATGATGCATGGATCTATTGATAATCAGCTCGACGCTGGTTTTCATTAGCATTGGATGTTTGACACTGAATATATCCCCTTTCTTCGAGGTTGCGATGCCAATGTTAACCTATCTCGGTATATGTGTTAGAATAACCAACAGACAGCGGTTTCTCACGAAAGCCACGCCTCCAAACCTTTCTCACATTGGGCCATCAAGTATTTTTTACACGTTTCGTGTTCTGCAATACGTACATCTGTCTGCTCCTTAGGGTCTCTTGCCAAAGAAGCTATTTCTTTTCTTAATCAGATCCGACAACGCTAGTAGAAGCCGTTGACTCCACGCTTGCTGCTGAGCAGTTGGGTTGTTCATGATATATTCTCGGCGTAGTCTTCGCCAGTCCTTCAGCTCTGTTCTATACCGAGAGCTCCCAGGGATATCCGCCGGTCTGAATATGTGGTACGTGTCCCAAACGAGTGCTTTGATCTCCCTGTTATGTTGGTCGCTGCGCTTGCGGAGCTTACCAACATGGACCGGATGATTCCAGTCAAGTTGGTGCACATGATACGACGGCAGATCTGAGTCAGGCTCGGAAAATGTTTCCGTGTTGAGTCTTGGTGTTGGTGACACAATCGTCTGGGTTCTGAGTGGCTTATTTGGGCTATTGCCCTCCTGGAAACAACGACGAGAGGACGCAAGGATGTCAGAGTCGTCATCGCTTTCAGAACTGGAACTAGAGGAGCCTGAGGACAAGCAGTCATGATCGGGGTATTTCATTTGGGGTTCTGTGTTGCCGATATCTGGGTCGCTTTCAGATAGACCGTACTGTGAGCTACAATTGGGTTCTGGGCTCATCGACGACGTGCTGGTACTCCTAGACTCGGGCAGCGGTGAAAGAAATCGCTCAACAGGAAACGTTGTCAAATAGGTCAAAGGGACGGAGAACTCATCGTCAGGATCATCATCGTCACTGATGAAGCCCTCATCACTCAGTAGAACAGAGTCCGTCAGATCGCTGTTGAAGAAAGTTAGAGCGGTGAGGGGGGCAGGGAAAGCGAAGCATGATGCTGAGCCATCATGACTGGTCATGTTAGAGTCCGGCATTTCTGCTCTCTACAGAAAACGGCACTTCTAGTGTTGTATCCTCAATGGTAAAGTGAGTGTATGGATGTTTATACCCAGGGACTGGCAGTTGAGATTTTGAGGTACAAAATGTGAACTTTACAGGAAAAGCCCATTTCGAAGAGACGAGCAAGGGAATATATAGGTTGCGAGACCATGGAAGACTTACGGGAGTCAACAAAGAGATACGTATGATTTGATTTTACGAGTTTGAGTAATTCTACTAAACTTACAGAGGACGTTGAGAAAGTGTCTCCTTGTATATACCTCAAAACTGTCGCTTTGTTACGGCAGAACATGGTTCGCTGTACTTTGACACAACAAAAGGAGTTTGTTCACCGGCCAGTGTTCCAGACTATCAATGAATCACGTCCACCCAGAACATCATCAAACATTATGCATTCAGGGGCGGAAAAGCAAGAGGGAAGTTAATCGTTGTTACTTAATGAGCGCATCGTAGTAAAACCTAATACATGAAATGAATAGCTGAAGCGTACTCTAAGTTTTAATAAGACAAATAAGATTATGATAAAGCTTAGAGAAACCAGACTAAATTTAGCATAAGATACTAAAATATATAAAGCTTAGAGAAGCCAGACCAAAACTTAGGTTAAGATACCATAATATTAATATGAGAGAGACTTATATGTCATGTTATTCTAACCCACCAGGCCCATATCCTCCAAAACATCAACAACGCGTTTTCTCTTTGCCTTCCTTGTTGCCAGCATAGGTGCGGACCTCTCTGAACACACTAAGTTGACTCCTTTCTTCGGTATTGTAGCTGGCTTCTCCCCATTGGACGTTTGAATCACAGATTTTCGTGTAAACGTGAATTGTCGTGTTGCGAATAGCCCCCGGCTGATATATGATGGTCTCGTATCAATACCACCACGTTGGGAAGTGTGACCCAAGTGAAGACATGCAATAGGCCGTGAGGGGAGAATGAAGGGACCTGCTACAGCCTTGTAGGTGTAGGGGAGCGCCCCACGGGCTTCCAAATCTTGATCAGAACAAAGTTGACCGAGAAAGGAGTAAAGCCAAAATGCCCAAGCCTCAAATGCAACCCCATGGCATGTGCGAGCTTCTCGAGATGCAGCATCAGTATCCCACCAAGGCGTATTCTCCTTTGCAGTATCGCAGAGGTAGTTAAGAAGAAGTGGTGCCTGACGATCCTGAACGAATTTAACAGCGCATCGCGAGTCGCTGCACAACGACACCAAGTCATTATCGATACTTGCAGCGAGGTCACGCAGATTTCTGTCACGGGTTTCCTCTAGCGGCACAAAGAGCATGAGATACCGTAACAGTGAATCGTCCAACCTATGTGGCGGTGCATCTGCCTGCTCCCACCCATGTTCTTGCGCTGCCACCTTACTGGCGTCCCACGAGTCCCTTGCACCAATTACGTCGTACATGGCAAGAGAAGGGAATTTTGACACCCATTGTAGAGATGCTTTGGATGTCGTCTCATCTCCCCATATTCGCAATACTCGAAGCAAGGGGAATGGATCAGGTTTCTCAGACCATCCCCGGACAAGACGGTCCGAAATATTTGGGAACGCAGTCCGCTCTGTTGGCTGGATTATCTCGAGGACACCGAGGTTAGGCATGTCGGCCAGACCTAGAAGGTCATGGGTATTGAAGGTGCAACCGCCAGCGATGACTATGTGTGTTATGAAGTCTGAGGGCGGTGCTGTTAGAGGTTGAGTGTAGCGGGTGAGATCGTTGCCAGGATGGCATATGTGCTGTCGAAAGCGGTACAGGCCAAGATTCTTGTCGTCTCCTCCGTCCATAAGGAGTTTAGAGAGGTACCTCCAAGCATGGAGAGACACTCCTCTACTTCAGTATCAGTATCAGTCGCAGATCTCTAGATGTTTTCCGTGCCATCCGCAGGTTACCAGGCTGTTGATGTTAATGCGCTGGGTGAGAAGTGTTTATTGCATGATTCTTAGAAGGTGGATAAGAATAAGAATAAGAATAAGAATAAGAATAAGATAGAAGATGAAGGACCGAGGACTTCTTGGTATTGAACAATGGCATGGGTAAAATGGGGGATAAACACAATGCTGGTGATAGCACTTTTATCTTGGATGTACTGACCTTGCCTCGAGATACCTCCAAATGCGCCATAGTATGACTTTTGGCAATGACTCAAGATGGGTAATAGAGCGAATCTTGCCGAAATTATCGCCAACAACACTGATAGCTATGTCCACCAAAGATCGAGGTCCCTTTATGCCTCGAGGCTTGAAGGAAGGGTATGGACGACGCCGGCTCCAGTCTGCATTGCTCTCAGCCGTAAGAGCCTCCCGGGTCATGAGATATTCCCTGAACGCTGGACCAGCATCTTCGAACATGGCTGATTTGAGAGAAAAACCATACAATAGAAACTTGGAAATAAAAATTATTCGGATTTATGTCGGAATCGTATAAGCTTACAATGGGATCATATATGAAGTTATGAGAAAAAGGCCAAGTTTTGGTTGTTGAAGTGCTGACTGAATTGAGACTGCGTCAAGGGGAGGCAGGAAAACTTAGGATAACTTTTCTAAGTGATAAAAAGACCTAGGTAAGTTTAGTATATCTTAGTAAGCCTTTAGACCAGTTTATTTTGGCACCCTGATTTAATATCAGAAGTTTTCTTTCTCCCTGAGGTGCGTTTCACTACCTCTAACACCGACAAGAAGGAGCTACCTACCTATAGTTGATGAGCCGACTTTTGTGCATAAACCAAAGAAAAATAATCAAGTATGGCACATGTAGTCTCTCATTGGGTTATTTTGATTTTTTTTATATTGTTTGTCGCTTAAAATCTTTAACTGTACTCCCTCGCGGAAACACCGTCTGAACAAGCTTATCGTTTTCCCATGCATCAACGGGAACAAGCGAAGCCGCTCAAACAGTGGCTGGTAACGGCCGCCCTCTGATGTGATGGCTTCAGCCATCAGACCCTCTTTCCAATCCGCAACCTTGTTATCTCAAAGCCGGGTAATCCTTCTTCAAAAGACTTTTCACATGACCGTGCGCTATGGTATCCAATCGTAATATCGTTCCTTCTCTTTTATTTGCGTCATCTATAGCATGGGCTTGAGGTCCTCGGCGACGTGGAAGGGAGCCTCTGTCTTGCTCTTGACCTCGTCAACTGTGACACCGTCTGCGATCTCGATAAGGGTAAGGCCGTTGGCGAAGTCGACATCGAACACACCCTGGGATGAGAGTTAGTATATCATTAACTGATGACATGAAGATTTGGGGAAACTCACCAGCTCAGTAATAATTCTCGACACACAAGCACGTCCAGTCAGAGGGAACGCGCACTGCTTGACAATCTTGGGGTTACCCTTCTTGTCTGTGTGCTCCATTGTCACAACAACCTTGGTCTCACTGGGGTTGCTGACAAGATCCATGGCACCACCGAAGCCCTTGACCTTTCCGGGAAGCATCCAGTTGGCAAGATCACCAGTGGCACTGACCTGCATAGCTCCAAGGATAGTGAGGTTGATACGGCCGCTGCGAATCATACCAAAGCTCTCCTCGCTACCGAAGACAGCAGCACCGGGCTTGAGAGTAACGGTCTCCTTGCCAGCGTTGATCAGGTCAGCATCCTCCTGGCCCTTTTGAGGATAAGGGCCTAGGCCAAGGATACCGTTCTCAGACTGGAGCTGAACCTCGACCTCGGGACCGACAAAGCCAGGGGCGAGCATAGGCATACCAATACCCAGGTTAGCGTACATGCCGTTCTTGAACTCCTTAGCAGCACGGCGAACGATGCGCTCACGCTTGGCAGCTGTGTCACCAGAGCCAAGGGCCTTGGTAGCCTCGGGGTCGTTAGGGTCCTTAGCCCAGGTGTACTTCTCGATCGACTTCTCCTCCGTGCTCTGAATGACACGCTTAACGTAGATACCGGGCAGGTGGACAGCCTCAGGAGGAATCTCACCGGGCTCAACGATGTGCTCAGCTTCGACAATGGTCATCTTGGCGTTGCGGCCCATGGCGCCGTTGAAGTTGTGGGCAGCGAGACGGAATTGACAGTTACCAAGCTTGTCAGCCTTGTAGGCCTTGACGAAGGCATAGTCACCGTCAATGCTCTCCTCCAGAAGGTAAGACTTTCCCTTGAAGACCTTGACATCCTTGGGGTAAGAGTAGACATCAGGAGAACCATCAGGCTTGTTGCGCAGAGGAAGATCACCAGTCTGAACAACTGTGCCAAAGGCAGCAGGGGTGTAAAAGGCGGGCACACCCTTACCACCAGCGGCACATCGCTCAGCGAGAGTTCCCTGAGGGGTCAGCTCAAGCTCGACCTCACCAGTGAGGTACATCTTTTCAAAGGTCTTGTTCTCGCCAATGTAGCTAGCAATCATCTTGCGGATTTGCTTAGTCTTGAGAAGTCTGCCGAGACCAAAGTTGTCGGTACCGGCATTGTTGGAGACGGCTGTGAGACCCTTGATTTCAGGCTTCTCGAGAACCTCGTTGATGAGAGAGTCAGGAACACCGCAGAGACCGAAACCACCACAGAGAAGGGTTGTGTTGGGCTTCATGTCCTTGAGAGCTTCCTTGGCAGAGGGGAAGACCTTGTTGATCTCGGCGCGGCGAGCGGTTGCCGAGAAGGATCGTGCGAGGACGGCATTAGGCTTGAGAATTGTTAGTATACACTGGAGATGCGCATTGAGTTGCCTGAGAGACCTACGTTGGTGGGATTGCGAGCAAAGGCTCGGAGGGTCCGTAACCGAAAAGCTGAGGAAGACATGATGTGTGTGTTTGGAGAGGACGGATGAGAAGGTCGGGAATAGCTTCAGTGTCGACAACCCTGCTGTCGGTTAGGAGAGTAGCTATAGTATATGCTTATTTGTACGATCAATTGAGCTTCATGCGCCAGGGCTCTTTCTTCCAGACACAGACCAGAGAGTAAGAAAGGAAGAGACGTTATGAGAGAGAACTTGAGCCGACAATGGCGATAGAAATCGACGGGCCGTTGGCGGGGGATATCCGTTTATTAAGGCCGGCTCTGGCCGTAAATCGACCTCCGTCTAAGCTCAAATACAATTCCGCGACCAAAGTTCGGAAGCGATAATCGGCATTCGGTATGATACCAAAACAGCATTTACAGGAACATTTAGGCGGGTCACCCTCTTAAGCTCTCCTCTAACGGCTGCCGGGTGGTGCCCGTACAAGAGAACCTTCACCTTTGACCGGAAGCGAAGTGGAGGATCTCCCCGATCTCTACCTGTGGAGACCGAGGATAAAGTGATCATGAGTGGCAGGACAGAGAGAACAGCGGGGGCTCAAGTCCGGGGCAGACCAGTCTGGCGCTGTAATTTAGTGGGCGGGTAATGGGTTTTCCGAACCTACCGGCTATTCGTTTCGGGAGTTGACTTGTCATGACGGAACAGGGCTTCTCATGACAACCAAACAGGCCGGGTTTTCACCTTGACAAGCTAGCTTTGTTAGGAAAACTTGCTGATGCTTGGAGAGGAACATCTCGGGGTTCAGTCACCGTTTTATTCATTGGTGATTATGTGTATTAGTAGTAATTGTTGTGACTACAGAGCATATCCTAGATTTCCGACCCGGTTGCTTTCCGATCCGAGGTCGGCTATGGACTCTACCTAATTCACTTCCAACTTACTAAGGTGAGCTAGAAGCATGGGGTTATCAGCACTCCCTCCCTTCTTCTCTGCAACACAACGCCAAGTGTCCATGATATTTTGGACGCAAACTCCAAACTCCAAATACCATCATTAGCTCTATAAGCAAATCGTGGCAGTTCCCTAAAACATGCTCGCATGAGCGGAAGAATGAAAATGAACCACCGGGTATTCCTTTATCCTCCACAATAACCATTTCCCATGAGAGCTCACCATTTAGCTTGACAATCCACATTACATAGCAGTAGTGGCATTCTCCGGGTGAAGAGATACCAGTCCGATCAAGTTCCCCTCAGGGTCAACAAACTCCCCAATATCCATGATGCATTGTCGAACGCCGTATCGCAACTGCTTGATCTCGCCGTAGTTATTTTCGACCAACGTCTCGGCAACGCTCAGATCAGCCACTCGGATGTGGCATGCTGGTGTTACACCGCGTGCCATGGCTATCTGTCGCTTGTATTCGAGCTGAGCGCGGCTGTCTCCTGCGTCTCTCACTTGCATCAAGGCTCCTGTGATGCGAGATCCTCCGCTCTGGCTTGAGTTGAAGAAGTTCATGGGCTGCACGTCAAAGTGTGAAGATCCCCATTGCTTCATATATGGGTCATCAGACTGTTGGGCGTTCACGTCCCCAAAGAACTTCCAGCCGAAGCAACGCGAGTAAAAGCTTACCGCTCTGTCTAAGTCGAAGCAGTACAGGAGGAGAAAGTCGGGAGTTCCTCCCATGCAAGACATATCTGGTCTCTCGCTTCCACACGTTACGGTCTGAGGCAGCGAAGAAGGCAGCAAGTCGTTGTCGTTTGCAATTCTTGGAGAAGCAGAGGTTTCGAGGGACATGTTCTTGGCGGCATTTATGGGCAGCGAGAACGTTGAAGCAAAAGCTGGCGGCGTGGGCATCTCGGCTATGGGTGTGCTGAGAGCATCATAGCCTAGTGAGGGTACCGGCGACGGTGTTCTTCGATCTGTGTCAAGGTCCATGGCTGATGAGGAAAGCGTGAGAGATGGTCTTGATTTTGTGTATGACTCCATTTTGACAAGTGGATGTATTTTTGAATTCCACTGGCTCGCTGAATTTCTTCGACAGAAGCGTCAAGTGATTCAGGCAAGGTTCAGTATTATGATGAAAAGCGTGACGCGCCGCGAGGCAATAGTCTAACAAAAGGAGAAATACCCGTCGTGACTTAGAGACGAGGCCCAGTGGACAAGAAACCACAGCTATCTAAGTTATTCAACAATCAGATGTATGGTTTGCATGAGCCAGCCATAAGCTGATGGACAGGGTTACCTTGTTCTTATAGCCACCTCTTGATGAACAAGAGGCAATTTCCGAGAACTCCAACGCAAACTCTCCTTACATGCTGCGTGCCTTCAACTGCATAAAACACCACAAAAGCAATGATTCGAGACTGGAAGCACGGAACTTGGCGTGGGTGCCATCTGGGGCTTGCCAGGCCAACTCAGGCTAAGTGGTATGGAGGTTAAGGCAAGGAGAAGGCAAGACACTCAAACACAACAAAACAAACACACGACAGTGTTACGTCAAAGACCAATCGTCTAGGTCTAAAAGGCTAAAGACGTCAAGGGCGGAAGAAACCTGCAGCGACTAGGTCGCTTTGGCAAGTAGGGGTTCTCATTCTGGAAGGCTAATGCATAGACGAGCAGAGCTACTGTAGGAGCTGCATTGTTGGCGTCTTGATTTGGCTGGAGTCAATCACCATAAACATAAACAAGCGTGTGTCTCGAGCTGAGCTGAAGCTGTGGTTGATTATCAGGGCCTTGACTTCATTTGGTCAATGTAGCGTTTATACTGGAATGGTAAACAACCCGAAATCCCACGCCTCCGCGGGTCATGTCATCAAACAGTTGTCTCAGAAGAGTGCGTTTCTTAATTTACACACAAAGTTGAGAGTGGTTAACCAACATGAATCCTCACATGTCTCAGTTTCGAACTGATGGCTTGACGATCATCGATCGTGAAGGTGAAGGATGGGGGGTTACCAAAGAAAAGGGCGAGAGAGTTGGCTGGTATCAGGTATCAGAGTGGACTAGCCTGAGCGTTCTGCAAGGCGTGCTCTATTTGGCGGGTATAATTAAGCAAGGAGTTGTTTTGAGTGTGATCGCCTGAACGGTTGGAAATGTGCTTTACAATAGTAGCTGCATAATTTATGTGCAGGGAAGATATGGTGTGAGTTTCTCAAAAGGAGAATACGCGACGATCGCGCCGGAGGAAAGGAGAGGAACGTCCGCGAGAAGAGAACAGTCGATGATTGTATTGACCCAAATCAAATGATGCTTGGATCCGATTGAGACTGGTTAGACGTGGAAGTACGTACCGTTTCCGATAAGCTTCTTATCGCCCCGCAGATCCTGGCTTCAGAAAAAAAATTACAGCATGAGCGCGGACCAAAGTCAATAGTGGCAGCTTCAACACCAAGGAACCTCCAAATTGTCGATAATCGCCTTCCACCATCTGGCGCATAATTAAACCGTCATGGAGTCCAGTTCAAAGCGTCGGAAGCTAGACCACTCTGGATCTGGTCTGAGACACGATGCTCTCATTGATTTTGAGGCTCGCAGCTCTGCCAGAGTCTCAACCGCTAGCACTTTTGTCCTCCAAACAGACGAGCTACTCAAGGAGGCGAAACTTGACTATGGGAAGGCATTGAAGCATGTTGATGCAAACCTTCATCGACTGAAGGAAGCTATTGACACTGCGACTCCCCACGGACCCGAACCTGTTCGTACTATACGCAAAGTCGCCGATCTTCAAGACTAACAGATTTTCTAGATCACCGAAGTCACGAGCCGCTTTGAGAAGAAGCATCGCATCGTCATTCCTTACCCCGATCCGAAGCCTGCTAAAGATGCTCCCTACAAGCTTTCCTTTGAGAAACCAGGTTCATATAATGTCGTGGGAAGCTATGTCGCCAAGACTATGGTCAAGTCCCAGGCGCAATTTGGCATCGATATGGTAGTTCAGATGCCGAAGACTATGTTCCAAGAGAAGGACTTTACAAGTATGCGATATTTTTACCGCCGAGCATACTACATCGCCTACATCGCCGCCAACGTCAAGAAAGAGTTGGGAGACTCGATGGATATCGGCTTTGAATACCTGAACGAGAACCCGCTTCTGCCTGTACTTGCACTTCGACCCAAGGCCGAGGAGGAGGAGACCGATGCCAAGGAGATCAATGGGAAGGCTTCCAAGAAGAAGGCGAAGGTTATGAAATCCCCGTATACTATTCGACTCATCCCTTGCGCTCCTGATGGCCTTTTCCCCAAGTCGAAGCTACTTCCTCGCTCTAACAACAACCGAAGTGGAGAGTCCGACGACAAAAAGACCCAGGCTAGGACTCCTTTCTATAACTCTACTTTGAAAGCTGAGGAGACGTTCATCTCTTACCTGCGTGTTCTTACACACGCCAAAAACGAGTGCCCCGCCCTGACTGATGCCTGTGTATTGGGAAGAATCTGGCTGCAGCAGAGGGGTTTCGGAAGTTCCATCTCGCAAGGCGGATTTGGTCATTTTGAGTGGTCTGTCATGATTGCTCTCTTGCTTCAGATGGGTGGACGGAATGGGCATGCAGCGCTTTCAAACTCTCTTAGCAGCACTGAACTTTTCAAGGCTGCTATTCAGTTCCTTTCGGCCACTGATTTCAACAAGACGCCTTTCGTTTTTGGATCCTCGAAGATAAGTGCCGACTCTGTCCGAGAAGCTGGCCCTGTCATGTATGACCCAATTCGAGAACTCAATGTACTGTCAAAGATGAGTCCCTGGTCTGCGAGTCTACTTCAAATGCACGCCAAGTCCACCACCGACCTCCTCGCTGACGAAGCTGCCGACAAGTTTGAACCGACATTCATTGTCAAGTCTGATGCTCCTCTCCAGACATTCGATGCTATCTTTGAGATTAAGAGCAAGGATATTGCTAAGTCCAATAGCTCTACTGACTGCAGAGGACCTGCATGGGACTTTAGCCTAGAAGCACACAAGGTACTCACGAAGGCCTACGGCCCTCGTGCTCATCTCGTGCATTTCCAATTGCCTACCAGAGCTGGGTGGTCGTTGGGCTCCGCGCCAACTTCAAATTCTGGTAAGCTTCAATTTGGTGTCATGTTCGAATTCGCCCAGATGTCCAGACAGATGGAGCATGGTCCCGCAGCAGAAGAACAAAAAGAAGCTGCCAAGTTCCGACAATTTTGGGGCGAGAAGGCCGAGCTGCGTCGTTTCAAGGATGGCAGTATCCTTGAATGCGTTGAGTGGTCAAGCAAAGTTCCGTTCCAGATCTGCGGGGAAATTGCAGCGCACACCTTGAAACGACACTTGAAGGTTGCCAGCGAAGATATTATTGCTTTTGGGGCTGGCTTCTCCAACATTGTCACCTTCTCTCATATGGATAAGGAGGCTTTCGATACTGCCCGAAGAGCGTTCCAGACCCTCGAATACGATATTCGAAACCTTGAAGAACTGCCACTGCAAATTAGACAGCTTTCGCCGGTTTCACCAGCTGCTAGATATGCTTCAGTTGATGCTCCAAGCCCTGGCTTCCACACAGGTACTATTGAGCCTATAGATGTGAACCTCTATTTCGAGGCGTCGAATCGATGGCCCGAGAATCTAGTGGCCATTCAAGAGACCAAGATTGAGTTTTTGCTGGACTTCGACAGGCGTCTCACGGCGGCGAAAGAAAACATTACAACCTATCTTGGCCGAGATAACAAGGAGATTGGTATCGAGAATCTGGCATATCTCGATATTATCTATGAATCTGGTGCGGCATTCAGGTTGAGAATCCATGCAGACTTGGAAGATACCCTCCTTGAGCGCCAAATCAAGAACAAAACGCTTGATGCTCACATTCGAGAGGAGTCGGAAGCGGTCCTTGCTAGGACCAACTGGTTCTTTGCTACCCTACCAATTCATACACAGACTATCTCAACTTTTTGCACACGCCTTCATCCTCTATCACAGACTATCCGCTTGGTAAAGCACTGGTTCAACTCTCACAAGCTTTCAAGCCACATCAGTGAGGAGCTTATTGAGCTCTTCGTTCTGCACGTGTTCTTACAACCATACCCATGGAGAGCCCCCACGAGTGCCTCAACAGGTTTCTTACGCACCCTGACATTCCTGTCGCGCTGGGATTGGCGTGATGAGCCTCTGATCGTCGACTCTGCAGAGGAGCTGACTGATGATGATCGCCATAACATTCGCAAAGAGCTTGAGTCTCGGCGCAAAAAGGATCCCAACATGAACCACACAGTCATGTTTGTTGCCACCTCCAATGACACTTCTGGCCTCGCTTATACCCGCAATGGACCTTCTAAGCTCATCGCCTCACGTATGACCCGACTGGCTAAGGCCGCATGCAAACTTGTGAAGGACAGCGGATACCGTATTGATGCTACTGAGCTATTTGAAACTTCTCTCGAAGACTACGATGTTCTTTTACATCTTTCTCGAAAAGCTATTCGCTCAATACTTCGAGAGGCTGCTTCTGACCCCTCAGCCCGCCGTCACTCCCAGTTCAAGAACCTTGATGATCGCACAGGTCGCGCACCACTCCCAATCCGTGCTCATCCTGTCGACGTATTGATGGAGGAGCTACAGCGTGTATACGACGATTCACTTGTGTTCTTCCGGGGAACCAACAACAGCGACGAGGACGATGCTGTGATAGGGGCTATCTGGAACCCAAAGCTTCAGCAGCAGAAGTTCCGAGCTGGTCTACCTTATAATTTCCACAAGGTAACCGATGAGGATGGAGATGTAGTCGTGGTGAACCGTAAGGCAGTGTTGTCAGAGATTGCTAGGATTGGTGGCGATATGATTAGAAAGATTGAGGAAGTCGAGTAAAGCTGACGCATCGTTCAAGAGGTGCAGACATATTGGAGAATACCCATGCATATAGATCGAGATACAGACTCAGGCTTTATCTTGAGAAATGTTTTTAAAAAGTACATTTTTACGTCAGGCGTCGAACTTTACTTCACATTTTGAGGTGGCCCTATCTTTACGGAGCAAATGGAATCTGATTGATAGCTTATAAGATCGTTGTCTATGATTGAATCTATTTGGTGGGATGATAAAGGATACGTACCTCGCTTAATTGCCAGTAGTGGAAACAGCTTTACGCGAAAAGACGCGTCTAACGCGTTTCACTTTCACCCCTCTACCACTATCTTTAGTCTATCTTCCAGTCCCATCACTGCGACAACCAGCAACGACAACTTAGAATTCATAGGCGCTCCGAAACTGATCACAACTACAATTGCTGTCGGTTAATCAAAATGCCCCATTCTATCGAAGCAGAAGCCATGTCATCCCCAAGTAACGTTAAGGACGAGCCTACGGAGGAGACAGGAATCTCTGATGAGACTCCTAATGCGCCGGAGGCTGATGTCAAAATGAACGAGACAGAAGACGTCAAGAAGGAAGCCAAACAACTCGAGGACCTATTCGATGATGTCGACTCGGACGAGGAATTCCCCAGTTCTGCAGCTGTTCAGCCCAGCTCACAAGTTGCACCGCTTTTGTACGTAAAATCCACGTTTGGGCACAGCGGTTGAACTAATTGGTTATAGCGATGCTATGACATTGAAAGCCTCAGATCCTGAAGTCATGCGAAGCTTCTATCAGCGATTATTCCCATGGCGATACCTATTTCAGTGGCTCAATCACAGCCCAACCCCAACAAACGACTTTGGCAACCGAGAGTTCGCTTTCACCCTCCAGAACGATGCCTACCTCCGATACCAATCCTTCCCTACCGCCGATATGTACGTGACCTTGTTGCTCATTGCGATTTAACCCTCATATTTTTACAGGCTTCGCAAGGACGTTCTCCGACTAATGCCCTCTCGTTTCGAAATCGGACCAGTGTACACCACCAATCCCCGCGACCGAAAGCAACTCCGCAACTCATCCGCCTTCAAGCCCCTCGCGAAAGAGCTATGTTTCGATATAGATTTGACAGATTACGATGATATTCGAACATGCTGTGATAAGGCGAATATCTGCAACAAGTGTTGGCAGTTCATGACAATGGCTATTAAAGTGGTAGATGTTGCGCTGAGGGAAGACTTTGGCTTCAAGCATATCATGTGGGTGTACTCAGGACGACGAGGTGCTCACGCCTGGGTTTGCGATAGGAAGGTTCGAAGCATGGACGATCAGAAGAGAAGAGCAATTGCAGGCTACCTAGAGGTGGTCAAGGGAGGTGCTCAGAGCGGAAAGAAGGTGAATGTGAGGAGGCCATTGCATCCTCATTTAGCGTGAGTTCATGAGCTAGACTCTTGTGAAGACGATGTACTAATTCGTTGTAGGCGAAGCCTGGAGATCCTGAAAACTCATTTCCAAGAAGACGTTCTTGATGTCCAAGACCCATGGGCTTCTGCTGAGCAATCCGAGAAGCTGCTACAGCTTCTTCCAAACCAGAACCTCAACGAATCACTACGAAGGAAATGGGATGCTGCTCCAGGACGTGCATCAGCCTCAAAATGGGCAGACATTGACGCAGTAGCAAAGTCGGGCGCCAGCAAAAACCTCGACGCCAGACAGCTCCTTGAAGCCAAGCAGGACATTGTCTTGGAGTACACCTACCCTCGACTGGATATTGAAGTCAGCAAGAAACTCAACCATTTGCTGAAGAGTCCTTTTGTCGTGCATCCCGGTACTGGCCGAGTTTGTGTGCCCATTAACACGAAGAATCTCGAGGACTTTGATCCTCTAGGTGTGCCTACGGTGCAGGATCTTTTGGCGGAGATCGACTCCTGGAAGGGAGAGGAGGAGGAGGGTGGTAAAGGCACAGCTGACTGGGAAAAGACAAGCCTGAAGCCATATATTGAGCAGTTCAGACACTTTGTTAATGGTTTGATGAAGGATGAGAAGGATGTAAAGGTTAAGCGGGAGCGGGAGGATGAAAGCATGGACTTTTAGATGCGATATGAGATGGGACAGACTTATGAACAGTATATTTGGTATATTTGGTATTTGCTTTTGGAACTGGCTGGCGCAGCACGGCAATAATACAGATGTTTCTACTTTGAGGGAGCTTCGACTTCAGGGGTATTGGTTTGAGGAGTGGTCTCCTCAGCATCAGGGTCCTTGATCTCTTGATCCTCCTCCTCAACCTCCTCGACCACTGCCCCCTCAGCTTCTTCTGCCTCACCTGAATCGCCCATCTGGTCTCTTAAGTGACCGCCCTTGCGCTTAGGGATGACACTCAAAAATGCATCGCCCCAGTTCTCATACTCAAGCCACTTTAGCATGATCTCGACGACGTGGTTTGTCGCTAGAACCGTCCGGCTCTGCATCACCATGTACTGGCCGATAGGCAGCCGAGCCGTTCGGATGCCACGTTCCCTTGCTCGTTTGTAGCACAGCCCCTTTTCACGGTTCTTGTCGACGAGGCCGCCGATGACATAGCTTGTGTTGGGCTCGAGGCGTTCGAGTGTGTAAGGTGAGTCTGATGATAGGTAAACGATGTCCTGGTATTCAGGAGAGGGCTCTGGCTCGGGATCAGGCAAGGGGAGAGGGTCCTTTTCGTCCCTCACCCATGGGATTTTGTTGTCCAAGCTCCTCTGGAGTTGATCGACCATGTGGTCGCTTGGGTCCTTCATCTTCTCCCGAGCCTGCTTCGCACACTCGATAAAATCTCCGTCCACAAAGTCAATCCCTTTCCAGTTCTTGTGTTTGTCATCGAGGATCTGGTGGAACCGCTCAGCCAGTTTTCCATTCCAACCCGAAACGAAGATGTGTGTGCGATATCTCGCATTTTTGTTCTCTGAGTATGACCTGGTGATTTGGCTGCCGAGTGAAATGAGCTCCTTCTCACGCATGTACTGCTCAAAGTCACAGTCGAAGATGAGTGTGACAGGCACGTTAACTGAAGGAGGTTTCTGCTGCTTATTGGCGTTTGGATCAATGCCCTGGGCGATAAGCGCTGCCCTTTCTTCACGCTTGCGGACTTTGCGTGCGACTCGGCTATCCTTTCGCTTCTGCTTGCGCTCCTCTTTTCCGGCTTCCCATTGCTGCTGTTTTCTCAAACGCTTCAGAGCGTTCTTGGACATAGGCTCGGCGGCTTCGTCATCCGCAGGCCGTTTTTGAGGAATAGTTGAGCCCTCTGTAAGGGGCACATTATCTGTTGGCTTTGTGTGAGAGTCGGTGGTGACTGTTTGCTCACTATGTCCAGTGTTGGCTGAGTTTTCTGGTAGTGAAGGTGTTTCCTGATGATGAGGTTGACCTGTCTCTCCTTCACTTGTTGTTGGTTCCATCTTGGGAGAATCAATTCTTTCGATCTTATCTATACAGGAAACCAATATGTGGCGAATTGAGTTGATGAATTGATTCTAAGTTCAGGATAACTTCTCTTAGATAAGTCGTATAAGAGGTTTGCCAGGATAACGTCGAATAGGAAAATGAGCTGCGTAACGATCTTATTATCGAGCAGTCTCGGAAGTTGGATAATTGTATGAACGTAATAGGAGCCAAGCCTCTATATGAGTCAATGGCATATCCGTCGAATAGCTCTACCCAGATTTAAAGCTCGGGAGAAAGACTATCTTTGTTAAGCCCATAGCCAATTTTTCTCACTGAGTCCAGTGATGGTGGGGCACGATGGAGGTACGTACCGCGACAGCGGACTTGAATTTCATCTAGCTCTCTTGGGCCAATAAGAGCAGAGCAATTGAATGACCAACGTCACGTGTTCCTGTGGAGGCATCTCAATCCTACAGTTTCCATAGCTCGGCTTCAACCTCAGGTCCAAGAAATAAAAGCTCCCAACTCCTCTCCCTCACAGCATTCGCAATGGAGCACCCGTCGAGCGCGAATTGGAAGGCTCACAAGAAGGCCGAAAACCTTTTCAAGCCTCACGATGTCCTCGATGACACCGCAAAGGCTGGTGTGATCGGTGCTCTCAGTGGTCTCTTCCTCTCCTCCGTCAAGAATGCCATGGCCAAGAACAATGTCGGCATCTTGAGCGTCTTCACCCGAGGTGCTCATATTATCGGTATTGGAGGTACGATAGATGTGGTGGACAAGACCAATTGGAGGTTTAGCGGTACTAATTATGTCATATAGCCGCCGCTCCCGCCGCATATGTCTTCGTCTCACGAAGCTCAATGAACCTCCGCGAAAAGGACGACGCCTTCTCTGCTGCTCTCGGTGGCTTTGCCCTGGGTTCAGTTCTCGGCCTTCCCAGTATGACCTGATCTTGTACCTCAAATCGCAAAAACCGCATGATTTAACACGCTGCAGCGAGACGAATGCCCGTTGTTATGGGACTTGGTGGTGGTCTCGCAATCTTCCAGGGTATGTTCCACTACCTCGGCGGCCGATACGATAGCTTTAAGAGAGAGGACGACGAATTCGAGCGCAAGGAGATCATCCGACGAAGCACCCGACTGCCAATTGAGCAGACTATTTCAGAGATTGGCGAGGGTCGAGGTAAGTCGCGCACGACGTCCGATGTGGACGGACATCCTCTCACACTTTGATAGGCATCCGACCTCCTGGATATGAGGAGCGAAGAGCAGAGCGACTTAGTGAGAAGTACGGTGTTGAGATTAACCCCATTAAGGCGACTGTCGAGGGTAGCCAATAAGCACGAAGCGACAAGCGGGCGAAAGGGACGGGAGCGATTGTACATAACTCTTCTGGGCGAGGAAGAGATGCTACACTAGAGAATTGGAGTTTTGTTTTGTTTCCATGTGAAGCTCTGAACTGTGCCAACTCACGCTTGGGCAGTCAGTTCTCTCTCAAAAGGTATGTCATCTGAGCTTTCATTCGTCCCTCCCCATTTTGCAATGATGATACACCGAGTCAGAGGCTGTTTATGATCAAAATGATTCCAAACCTCACCATTATCTACATCCTGAGCACAGTCCCCTATTGATTCGCATGGTTCTGATGACGTTATTTTGGACTATTCGCTGACCATGGTAGATTACCTGCATAGCTCTCTATCATTGAGGAAATACCACAAGTTATGATATCATAAGGTAGGTCACGTATATCCCTGTTTCTTTTGCTTTGCTATGATGATATACCGAGTCAGAGGCTGTTTATGATCTTAATGATTCCAACACTCACCAATATCTACATCCTGAGCCACTATTCTCACTTGTTATAAGTCTATTAATTTTTGACGGGAAAATGCTAACTGCATCAAGACACTAGGCTCGTTATCTACGAAACTTTCTCTGTGTAAAGCATTGTGGTGCGTGTGATTTCTTTCATCTTTTCGCATACCGTTCTATGATGATACATCGAGTCAGAGGCTGTTTATGATCTAAATGATTCCAACGCTCACCAATATCTACATCCTGAGAACCCCCTCATTTTGTCTTTATTTACTGCAAGCTCATTTGGATGTGTTGCTAACTCATCCAAGTCTAGTTACTCTGGTTTATTCCTCTTTCGTGTGTGCCACAAGCATTGTCTGTCCTAATCTGACTTTACGGTCATCTCATTATTTACGCCAGTATAAGCTAGCGACATCTTCTCCATTAAATGCGGATTATCTCACGTTCTCAATGTTAACCTTTTCCGAATGTATTCATCCATCCTGTGTCTCGTGTGGATTCCATTTGCTTTTGCACTTGATCCTATTTTTCCAACTCGTCGACTTTCTAGCCTGTGATTTGCTCTTCCATTCGTGTTGGACAGACCTCAGACCTTGACCACCTTCAATCCGACTTGCACATAACGTGCAAAGACGAAAAACATGCAACCGGCCAGCATAGAACAACCACAAAACAACTGCAGGCCGAGATAGTCACCATTCTGAGCAGACACGATGGCTCCAGCGATGGGGCTTCCTGTCAGAGCACCAAAAGACTGAATCGCAAACGCAGCGCCAACACGAGTACCAATCTGGCGAATATCGGAGAGCTGTGCGATGAGAGTCGGGACGAGACTGATATAGCCACCCGATGAGAACCCAAAAATGACAGCAAATACAACAATGCCGGCGGTATCTTTGACAGGAATCCAGACACAGAAACAAAAGAGTGCGGATATGAATGTGATGATGATCATGACGTTGTATCGACCGATTTTGTCGGCGATAATGCCGGGAATAATACGACCAAAAATACTGTGGTCAAGTCAGTACGTACTGCAAAGCGCCGTCTGGAAGGGCCATGACTTACCTCACAGCATTGAGGATAGGTAGCAGGTAAGGGATCAAAGTCTCGGACATGCCCGCAGCCTGAGCCTGGAGAAGGACATAGTTAAAGGGAAGAAACATGCCCCACATGAAGAGAAAGAAACCGATGACAGTGATGAGGATGGGAAGTTCACGGAGACCGTTGATATAGTCCTTGACAACAAAGGGTTTGGGGCGAGGAGGTAGACGGGACTTGACAGTGAGACAAGAGAAGACAAGCAAAACGAGGAACATGAAAGCCATGGTACGCATCATCCAGGGGAAGCCGACGCTCTGGATCATCTTGTCCATCATGATTGGAAGAACAACACCTCCGAGAGACGAGCCTGAGACCATGATACCGAAAGCGCCAGCTCTACGCTTGAAGAACCAGGTGACGAGTGAGGACATGCAAGCGTTGAAGACAGCGCTTGATCCAATGGCTGCGACGATGGACTGTGAGAGGAAGAACTGATAGTATTCTTTTGACAAAGAAATCATCATGAGACCAAAGATATAGGCGATCGACCCAAACCAGAGAAGGTACTTCGGGCCGTAGTTGTCGAACAGGCTGCCAAACTAGCAAGAGGTCAGTTTATTGCTTGATACGAGGAAGATGTGTACACATACAATGGCACCACAGAAGACCATGAAGAACACCTCAACAGAGGTGATCCAGCTCACGGCAGAGCTATCATAGTCCCTAAGCGGTCCAGAAACATAGTATTTCTGGAACACACCCACGCAGTTCACAAGGCCGAATGTGCAGAACAGAGCACACCATCCACCAAAGACAACAAGCCAAGCCTCGAAACCACCATCTGGGAAATCAGCTGGTGCCATTCCTGGTGGAGGGCCTGCTGATGGTTGCTCCTGTTTCTTCTCATCATTGTCACCACGCTCGAGATCTGCCACGACGGCGTTGGCAGATTCTGGATGTATGTTGGCTTCTGTTTTGGCCGTAGGTTGAGGACCTGACTTTTCTGGGTCTGTTGAAGTGGTTGGTTGGAGGTTTCTGTCATTGACCGTCTCAGAGGAGGAGGATATTGTCGAACGAGCCATAATTATGGTTGTGTAGGTGTAATCTGAGATGTAGGTACTAAGAAAGGAAATAATTATTATTATGTTGCGTGTTACTCAAGCTGCCACTGGGCCATGATATGTCATTGCTAACAAGTGCAAATCATTGCTGTGTAGTGATAATATATTTGAGCCCAGTATGGGCAGAACCTTTATAATTATTGCCCTCTGTAAATCTCACCGTCTTACATCTACCTATGTATCTATATGATCGATGTTAGCTAGTGGGGTAGATCTCCCGTTGTTGAAACCAATACCTACGGAGTACCGTGTCTATCCTTGCACCTCAATCGGTGTTCGTCCTTGGCGGAGGTGATAAATCCGTCGAAGTGTGGATCAGTATCGGCTTTAACAAGGGTGCTTTTTGCTTCTTTCGTCCGTTATCAAACACTCATAGGGCTGGTCTCACTCTGACATTGGACTTAACTCAAAGCCGAGTCGCGAGCTGTCTAAGCCCAAAGCGTGACTGGCAACGGAAATCATCCAATAATTTCGAGCTATGGTAACATACGACTGCTCCTTTCGAGCCTACATTATTAATACAGTTGAAAAGGAATGGTTTGTCAGATAAGTTGGCTGCATGAGATGAGTCAGTGATCGTCGTGCTTTTTAGCCTGTTGTTGAGCTGTTCCTCCTATAGGGGCCTGAATAGACCGCTCGGATCCGATGCGAGAATTGATTAGCCCGACCATCAAATACCTACCTAGTAACATGCGCTGTTGTTATGGTGCTGGCTGTGCCTCTTCAAGACTTAAGCCACATCTTCAGTATGAGCCGAGTTCCCGAAAACACCAATCAAGTAACAGCTCTTAGAACGTCTCGATATTGATACATAAAAAGCTTCAACTCTATAATGGATAGTATAGGTAGGGAAGTAATCATACATGACAAACAAAACGTTGTGTTGTGTAAAAATCTCCTCTCCTGCTCGTCTGCCTCCTTTTTTATTTCATGCTCTGCAACATCGCTCGCTCATATCACATTGCCCCTCGTCTACACATTCTTATCGTATGAACTCCTTGAGATCCTTGTTGTCCTCGAATTTTACCTTGCCATCCTTCTCAACTGTGGCAACGTGAATTCCCGTCACTGACTTGTCTTCCACTTCTGGCTCAACAGCCTTGACAGGGGCAGGCTTGGTCTCGGCACCGTCAGTCAGCTTGGGCTTATTTTTCAAGTCGAGAGCTTCTGCCAGAACACCGGGCTGGGCATCAGCAATCTCATTCACTTGCTTGTTAGTGAGAACGTCTGAAGCGCGCACTCCTCGGCTAGACATGAGGATCTTCGTGGGACCATGAAATTGGAGGAAAAGGCGATCACCCCAGATGGTTCGTCGAGTAGCTGTTCGCATGCTATAGAGAGCTCTTACCAGGTACTTCCATACCTCCGAGTTACGCACAGTCTTCACCCATTCAGGCTCTGAGATCCATCTCGATAGCGAGGGCACCTGGAGTCGTAGGCTGTTGCTCTTAAAGCGGAAAGGCTGTGGCGGATATCGGCTGATCGAATAGGCGACAACACTTCCGGGATGCGCGACAAACTCCTCTCCCTCTTTGAGAGTGAGCTCGTAGATTTGCCCTGGTGCTGATAGAGCAGCGAGACCTCGTCCTGTTAGAAGTGTGTTGCCCCAATGGGCTAGTGTGAGGCTGCTCTGAATGCGCGCCGAGGGCGCAAGAGTGTGTCCTGTCCAAGCCAACAGTGCATTCCTCTGTGAGATCATCCAATCTGTCGTTCCGTCAAGGTGGAGAACTGTAAAAGTGGTTGTAGGTGATTTCGTCGATATCAAGGCTGTGATGGGTGTCGTGGCTGAGATGCGCTGGTAAAGAAAGGGTACGCCGAGAAAGGCTCGTGTGGTCGGGTTAAGGATCGAGAGTGTGGACTGGGCCTGTTTATCGTATTAACAAGTCTTCTGATATCTTTGTCGTGATGTTGCGTACATTTTCAGGCTTGCCGGCTACAGCAACCAAGGTACCCCTCCGAGTATAGAGCTTCTGCGATGCCGACAACGTCACAGAAAGGAGCGAATATGGTGAGCCGAGAACCTCGAATCGAGCATCTAAACAGGTAAAGGGTCAGAGACTCGCTTCTGTCATAGCTCAATGGCACAGAGAAATCATACCCGCAGGATCCCTTGTCTCGAGAGCTCCAAAGGCATCAGCTCCAACCTTTGGCGCTTCAGTGCTCGGCGCAGCGCTGATCTGAATACTCCTGCACTGAGTGCAAGTATACGAAGGTAATGCCCGCAGCCGTAGTCCCCGCGCCGCTCTCGTTAAGGGCAATTGGCCTCGCATTTTTGTTGGATATATGAGCTCTGAGAGAGCTGTATAACTTGTATATCTACCACCTCACATTCAGCTCAAGCCAGCCCGCTATCATCTAAAACGAATCAGTATTGTTAGCGGCTTTTCCCGTTCCCACACGTCATGTCACGTGGGGGTCCGTTGCTGTGCCAACGCCCGTGCTTTCTTCCTCATTTCACTAGACCGCTACCCATGCTATCTTTCTCTATAGCAAATCTTTGCTAACTTTCAGGACGTGGTAGCGGCCAGTTTGGTAGGCTGACAGAGTCCGACTCAACGATACCTTGAGCTTCTTCGCCCTCACAACCAATACAATCCTCTCGATACCGAATACACGTGTATACTTACACAATGAGTGTGAGAGTGGTCTCCAGGATAAGACCGCTGCTCGAAAAGGAGCGCGAATGTGACATTATCGTTCGAGCCGATACCGCCGATTCTGGCAAGCCAAACACGGTCGTCAAGATTCCCAACCCCAAAAACGAGGCTGAGGAGTTCTCATTCGCGTTTAATGGCGTGTACGACCGATCTACGACTCAAGAGGAATTGTTTACTGCTGAAGGTGCGATCTCATAAGCTAACGCGTTTTGTTTCGTCTTGTTTTCGTTTACTACGTCTCGTTCCTGCTCGTATCGTATCGTGTGTTGACTCGAATAGTGGCGCCGCACGTCAAGTCTCTCTTCCAGGGATACGATGTCACAATATTCGCCTATGGTGTCACCGGTACCGGTAAAACACACACGATGCGAGGCGGTATGAAGCTGGCAGACCGCGGGGTGATTCCTCGGATGCTCAGCAACGTCTTTCGAAGAGGCAAGAAGATCATGAAGGATTCTCGCGGTGAGACGGATGTGCAGGTTTTGCTGTCCTACTACGAGATCTATAACGACAAGGTCTTTGATCTCCTCGAGCCACCCGAGAAGCGAACGCCAACCGGTCTACCACTACGAGCTGAGGCCAATGGCAAGACTATCGTTGTCGGTCTGTCAGAAAGAGCTTGCGAAGACCTCAAGGATTTTGAGAAGCTGTATATCGAAGCCAACAACAACCGTGTCACGGCAGCTACCAAGCTCAATGCCCACAGTAGCCGCAGCCATGCTATCCTACGAGTCAAGCTGATCCAAACCACTTCGGAGATGGTCAGGGAGAGCACAGCATCCGCCATTGACTTGGCCGGATCTGAGGACAACCGCCGAACTGACAACGGGAAGGAGAGGTTGGTGGAATCGGCGGCCATCAACAAGAGTCTCTTTGTCCTGAGCCAGTGTATCGATGCTATCGGCCGTGGTGACAAGAGAATACCCTACCGGGAGTCCAAGATGACACGGATTCTGTCACTGGGTCAGAACAATGGAATCACTGTCATGATCTTGAATCTGTCCCCTCTGCGAAGTTATCACCTCGACACCCTCAGCAGTCTCAACGTCAGCTCTCGAGCGAAAAGGATTGAGGTTAGGGAGATTGAGAATGAGATTGTGTACAAGCAAGTTCCTAGGGCAAACTCGGGTCTCACAGGTTCCAATGTCCAGCGTCAGCCTCTTCGACCACTAGCCAATCTCACCAATGTGCACAACGGTAATGTTGCTGCCAAAGCCGCTGACAAGGCTGCTGATGCCAATAAGCCCGTCAAGGCCTTCAGCGTCTACACTGACAAGTCCAAGCCAGCAGCACCTGTCAGCCGTCCCCTAGCGAGCTCCAATATCGCCCGTCGAGTCAATCCCGTCAAGCGGCCGTCTGAAAATGATGCCGCTATGAGACCCAGTAAGATCTCAAGACCTGCAGCTCCAGCATCTGTTACGGTTTCCGCTGCTCAAATTGAGGCCATGGTTGAGAAGAAGGTCAGCGAGATCCTTGCTGCTCGAGTTGCAGCTGAAAAAGAATCTCAGCCACCACCAACGGTCCAACCTGAAATCAGTGATGCTGTGCAAAGGCGATTGGAGGCTCTTGAGCGGCGGATTGACAGCGATGAATGGCGAGATGATTCCAAGTCGGAGGGTTTGAGGTTCCTCCTGGCTGCTCGCCAACACAAGGAGCGCGGCGAGGATGAGATCGCGCTTAAGATGTACGAGAGAGCTCTGCCCTACTTTCCTGGACAAGCAAAGCTGCTCAACAAAATTGAGAGACTACGATCGCGGTTGAACGGAAACGCTCCCGCTCCTTCTCCTCGCCGGGAAACTCCTCGTTCGGAGCGCAAGAAGCGAAGGCTCGTCTACGATGATGCGGACGGCGATTATGAGACTGCCGAGGCAGACGTTGATGAGGAAGAGTTCGCTCACCGTGCCTCAAAGCCCAAGTCTCGAAAGCTCAAGGTCAAGGCTCTTGCCACCAAGTCCATTCTTTCGGGTGACGATGAGTCTCCCGCATCGCCCCGAACTCAGCATCTTCTCGATATTGTCAACTCACGCGACCTCGATCAGATTCGAAGCCTAGTCGGCTTCGGTGCAAAGAAAGCCCGTGACCTGGTTGACTATCTTGAGCTTGTCAACGATGACGAGGCTGGTGGCCGTATCGACAGTCTTGCTCAGCTGAGGACTGTTCCAGGCATGGGAAGCCGAACCGTGGAGAGAGCTTATGACGGACTTATTGTTTGAGCGTGGCGTAAGTTGTTTTTCACCCGGAGATGGGACGGGCATCCAATGCTTTTGGTTTTATATCATAGCCGTATACCCCCCTGTTTTGTTCGAAGTTGATGGATGCATTGGAAAGCGAGGGGAGTTCATGGAGTTTGGGCGAGTTGAATTTATACAAAGGTTGCATGGAAGGCAGTGGTAAAAGGCTGCCATTTAGGTGTTTGTTTATTCATTAATCGGGTTCAAAATTGCATTACATCTTGTGTCCAAGTAATACTCACTTACACTATACTGTATTCCACGGACGTCGTTCGTTACAGGAATAATGGACGGTGAAATGGGACTATCATGACTAACCCACTAAGTGAATACATGTTTACAGACCATCCGCGAAGAAGAGAAGCTTGGTATTACCTACCGGTAAGCAGCGTCATATTTCAAGTATTTGGTTAAGCGCTCCAGTAGCTGCCACATTTTAGTTGGTGGGGCGAACTTCAAAAGCTGCGGTGAGGTTACAGGGTAGCCTACCCAAGTGACTAATATTTAGATAATGTTAGGACTCTGCATCTCTTGCTTCTGTATTCTTTCTTCAAACGTCTTTCTATGATTGGATTCTGCAACGTCTTGTCAACTCTCTTGTTTATGGAGCATGAGCCAAACCATAAACATGTTACGCGCTCAGACATTCATGCACAAGACAAGACAAGACAACACAGCCACTTACACCGTAAACGTATCTTATGCGTTGATCAAGTAATTTAGGGATGACCGCACCATATGAAACCACTTCCGTCACTTTAGGTTTGTGCATAGCCACTGGCGTTTGCATTATCCAACGTCTCTGCCGACACAAACTTACACGATCCAATGATTTTAGAGATGTAGACGCTAGAAACCGGCTGCCGAAGCCTTGAGTTTCGCGTAAGAATGCATGTGACCAAATGCACCCAGCATTGATATATATCTATACCTATCATTAAAGATCTCTTCTTATTCGCAATCGTGTTGTGCATCTGACAGTTATGATGACATTGCGAGGGTCAGCTAAAACAGACCTTGTTTTAGGAATCTGAAAACCTGAGACACTGACATAGCTCACCGATCCACGGAAATTAAAATTCGATGCCACACCTCGTATCGATCAAGACTTGTTTCACCCTCATTCGTCATAGACAGTAGCAAGTTAAGCGTTTGAACATGATATCTGTTTGTATTCGTTGGTACCTCAGGTTAAAGTCCATAAGCCCATATCCCCCCATAAAACTCGCCTGCAATACATTTTGTTGTGTTATGTACAGATTGCAGCGCCTGACAGTTGCCCGTCAGCTCTAGAAATGATGATGCAACAACCCCAAGCTGTTCCCGTGGGAAGCTGAGTAGTAAGATGCAGAAGCAACAACAACAGCAAAAAGTATAAATCAACGCCAGAGAAGGAAAATTAGGTAAAAATGTCGGTGATGACCGATGCCACGTCCAGCTTTGCAAAGCTCTGCAGTCCGTGATCTCCCCAGATATCCAAAATGAAGCCTCTCCAAAGGGTTCAGAGTTGAAGGGGGGAGAGAAAGCAGGTGGGACGGAAAAGTAACCAAAGTAACAAGTCGTTAAACAAGGTCCCATGGCTGGGTACACGACCCAACCAAAATAACAGGTGAGGTAGTGAGTGATGTGATCCGATGTTGTAACATGTACCAACAAAATTGGGCGAGTTTCGTCGTAGGAAAAACCTTGAATGAATTGGGGGTATCCGTCAAGTCCGATTCATTCATTAGTTGGTCTCCCGTCTCATCTCATGTAATCCAATCCAAGCCGATCCGATCCGACCCCATCTCATCTCATCGTGTCCGTTGCTTACACGCTGTAGCTATGCGCCTGCTACGCCTGCGCCTAAGCTGTAACCATCGCTTGGTGCCAATGCCGTCAATCATAAAAAGGAACATCGCATGATTTTTTATTGTTTTGTCTTTTTTGTGTTGGTTTGACTGTCCGAGAATTAACTCATCGGATCATGCTGCTCCGTCGCTCTTGAATGCTGGGCATCTGCTTGTTGCTTGAGCCTCCAAAGTGAGGAATGGAGCTGAAGCGGTTCAGGCGCTTGCGCTCAGCAGTGGCCATAGGTGGTTGTTGCTGGTGCTGAACCTCAGAAGGGAAGTGGTGCTCATCGATGACTACGCTCGAGGGGGCGGGCATAGAGCCAACGCCGGCCTTGTCCCCGTGAAGGGCATCGATGTTTGAGGAGCCGGAGGAGGAGCCAGTGCTGTTGGGAGTCTGGTAGACGTACTCTCCGTCAACGTAGACAGCGTTGGAGACGAAGGTGGACCGTCGGTGACGGCGGCGGGTGTAGCGTTGCTCGAGACGGAAGAGCTCCAGCTTGGCCTGGATCTTGTCCATGAGAGATTTGCCCATTTTTGCGGTGGATGTGTGAACTTTTAGGTGACGAGTCCAAAAGAGGTGAGAGTGAGCCCGTGTATATGTAAGGGCGATCAGTTCGGATCTCTCGGTGAGATTTGAGCGCGGCGAGGGAGGCTGGCTTCGTAATGGAGGAGTCGAGTATGTGGAGATTAAGTTTCCAGGTATTCGTACTGCAGTCAATGCCGTACGCTTTCGATTTGTATCGAGTGAAAATGTTTCGTCTCGGGGTGTGTGTCTTGCGTTGTCCTTGAATTGGCCCTACTCATAAAGGGGAGGCAATTGTTCGTCTTGACTGGGTATTGGTGTTTTGTACTATATGGTTACCAGCAGGTCAAGTATGTAAGTTGCTCGGTTGTTTCGGTGATATCGAGGTTGGTTGGACAGTATTAAAAGAGAGTAGGGGACATTAATAGCTAGAGCAAGAGGAAGCAAATCGCCTGGAGTTATGTTTCCTTGTCCACGAAAGAGATCGGAGTCAAAAATGAATGAGTGGATGTGAATAAGAGCGGGAGACTGGGGGTAGAAGAAGGATTACGATTGCGACAGGTACAAGGAAGAGGGAGAAGAACGAGGGGGGAAGGATTGGGTGGAAGATAAGACTCAAGGTTGAGGTGCTGAACATGCATGGGCCCCTAGGTAGTTGTCTAGGGGAGCACACCGGGGGGCAGTAGCCCGCAGGTACCTAACTTTAGAGAGTTAGTGGAGCATGTAGCGCGTAAGACGCCTGACTCTCTCCACTGGAGACAGGCGACAGTGGCATCTTGAGCTGAAGAGTATGCTCTCATTCGCCGACCCGGCGAGAATCCAAAGAGGATGCACCCAACAGGGGAGGCCCGGAAAGTGGGTTTAGCTTAGACAGGGGATGCTAATTGGAACCGGTCGTGTGAAAGTGGATGAATGTGTCAAGGGTGCCATGCGACCGAAAAGCTTTGGGGAGCAACCTGCAGATGCTTGAGGGTTGAGGCCCCCTGAAAGGTAACGTTGATGGTCATTGAGTGATTCACTGTCCTTGATTGAACCTTGAGGAGGCTGGCGAAAGCTTGCCTCGCGGCTCGTGACTTAGGAAGAACAGAGGATGAAGTCCTGAAGAGCCCAGAGCATGAGGTGGAAATCACTGCAACCATCAGTCACTGTGACCTCTTGGCTAGAAGCCATAATAATCTTGCACACCAACTTGTCAAAGCTCTCCCCTATCCTCCCGTTGACGGCCCGTCAAAAGGCGTTTGGTTTGTTCTTTGTCCTCAGCTCAGCCCGTGAAGAAAGAAACCCACACTTTTTGTTAATTAGACCAAAAGCTAGCTATTCCATCTAGCTCGGACCTCAGAGGACCAAGTCTGTTCCCAACGCCGGCGGAAGCGCTAAATAGCACACCAGCATGATTGTGTCGTTGGCGGGTTGACATTTTTGACGCAGGGGGTGCCTAGGCGCATGCAATCCCCAGTTCAGAAAGAGGAGAAGGAGTTTGCAGAAGCTGGTTTCGTTTTATGCCGAACACGAACGAGGTTCCATTGGTTCCTGGCATAGAAACGCAGTATCTGGGGCTTCCACGCGAGAAAGGAAGCCAAAATGGAAATGGAAATGGGCATGGAAAACCGTCAAACCACATGGTTTCTGCGAGTCAGTATCCACACTCTATTCTAAATGTTGATCCAGGTTGCAACCGTGGGACGATCCGACTCAGAAAATGTCATCCGTAGAACATGTCTTTCAGCTCGTCGATCAGCCGAGATTAAGATGAGATTTATATGAATTTCATATGATATAGATTTCCCCAAGAAATGATCAATTGTTGCTCACAATATTCAAGAGAATCAACATCTCCTGCAGCCCATCCTCACCCTGTCCATAGCGGCGAAATGAACCAGGCCCCCTTGTTGGTCTCCGGTGAGCGAGCATGGTTGGTTCATTGGACATGCTGTATCGGGTATGGCTTCTCTGCACGAGCTGCACGTTTTTTTCTGCAGCGCCGCTTAGTAGAAACAATCGGTTCATCCATCTCCATTACGCGATCTCCTTTCTCGTCGTCTTGCCCGGCTATCACTGGCAGTTTAGCCTGTTGCTCGCTATTCATCGACAGAGTTTTTACCACCATGAATAAAGTGGCGCAGCTCATGGTTCCAGACTGATGGATTTGGATGGGAATAAAAGTTTCTCTTCGCCGTTTCAAGCCAAAAACGTGCAAAGATTGACTACTCTGTCCATGTGGCTTGGCTTGGGATTATCACAACGAGTCAGGGAGACCGGCTGAGAGATCGTCAGGCACGGACTTGGATCCGGCTCAAGCTCTGGCCAGTCAGAGTTGATAGAATCAACGAGAGCGAAGCTCATTTTGGTTAATGAATAGAAACTTTAGTGATCTATTGCTTGTTAGTGCATTTGTCGATTAATAGAGAACCTGGCTCCCGGATGTGTTTCAAGAAATTGCTGTTTATAATTAAGGTAGAATTCGGAACGTGCAGTAGGGAATCGATAGGTAGGTAGGTATCGATGTATATTTGTATCAAGACGTAGCTTCTTGCCCGGCCGAAGAAGCATATCGAAGAGATCAAAATGCTACAAGCGGTTATCAAACAAATCGAGTTTGCCGCATGAAATCAATGAGTTGGTTGTAAGATAAGCAATCAGAATATAATTGTGGCTTGCAAGAGGTGGTGTGGTGTATCGCAACTACCTGTCATCAGCAGCCTGTCAAACTGAAAGTGCACCTTCCTCGCACTGCGTTGCATCATGGCATCGTTCACGTGAGCTGTCACCTTGAACCACATCTTACACTCGTGATTATGGATAAGTTAGGCACGTCGCTTTGATTCTTCGTCGAATACACTCAGTGTCATTTCGTTGAGGCACGAAGTTACACAAGAAACAGCACAGATTAATGATAGCGAGCACAACTTTCCGTCATAGCACTGCTCTCCTTTGAATGCCCGTTACACGTCTATTGATGCATCATCCTCTCGACACAAGATCCCTTATCCACGTCCCGAAAATGGAACAGAAGTATGTCCGTCTTGATGTGCTTCCTTGTCATTGCCGGATCTCTCGCTAGATCTTGAGATAGGTCCCACAGCTTCGGGATCACAACGCTCTTGTTCGAGAATATGTGTTGCAGCCGGCCTATTACAGTGATATAGAGGCCCAAAAGGCCGTTTGCGTTACATCAAAACGAGCCGGCAATGGCAATTTCCGGATAACTCATATATATCAAACTCAGCCGTTAGACAGCACAAGAACCTCTCGTCACGCCCAATTCTCAAATGGGGCCCTCTCAGCATAGGCTTGCTACATTCTCAAATCCCAGGGGATGCCACGATGTTCTCCAAGTGGAAGCCAGTACAGCCGACCCACGACTCGGGTCGATGTGCTTAGCCGTACACCGAGGCGGCCTTCAGAAAGATGTCTTGGTTAACCCTGCAGTCTTTGGCTACGGATATTCGCTACATGAAGAGGCAGGGAAAGATTACCCTTTCTGTGACACCAAAACATTCAACGTTGGATCACGCAACGGTAGCTGGAAAAAGACGCACTTGTTGCCCCTTTCCGTGGTCCAAGTGAGGACTGTAACGTTAACAATGCATCCTTCCGAGACCTTGCCGACCATGCTAATATTCCGAAGAAGCACCAATACGAGGGAAGTATAACGAGTGATATATATGTTCTCCTGGCCTTAGTGTATTTTTTCTATTAGCGATTCCTCATCCCCTATCATTCGTTTAGACCATCCCGCCACCATGAAGTCATACAATCTGTTGAAAGTCTTGCTGGTTGCGGCATCAGTGGCCGTTAATGCCGAGGAAATCAATAAACCGGCTGTTCGGTCCTCCAGAAATGGTCGAACGAGCACTGGAAACACCCGCAAGTTCATTGTTGAAGTCGAGCCGGTAAAGAAGCCAGTCCTGTCCTCGCACCAATTACTAACACTCGCAGAATCGAGGCACGACCACAGTGACACGCCAACTCCTCATGAAACCTGGTCGAAAAAGGCCTTTGTTCCAGAGCTTTGATTGTAGTGATGTTTTCAGTGGAATGGTGGTTGAAACTGACACAGATAATATGGATACATTGCTCCAGATGGAGGGGGTTGTGAACGTGTGGCAAGCCCACAAAGTGGCCATGCCAAAAGTCGAGAATTCAGAGAGCGGCCCATCTTCATCCATAAGAAACTATTCTATTCATCACTGGACGGGTGTTGACAAACTCCATGCTGCCGGTATTCGTGGAAAGGGCTCAACTGTCGCGATAATTGACACCGGCATTGACTATACCCACAAAGCGGTATTTTAATTCTGAAGCTGGTTCTATTCACTTACTAATTTTGTAAAGCTCGGAGGCTGTTTTGGACCTGGATGCAAAGTCAAAGGGGGTTATGATCTTGTCGGAGCAGACTGTAGGTTTGGTGGACTTATTCTTATGATCAAGGGCTTACATTATATCCAGGGGAAACTCACAATGAGAGAAAACATCCTAAGCAACCCGATAATGATCCCATGGACTACCAAGGTCATGGAACTCACGTTGCAGGTATCATTGCTGCTAAGAATGAATGGTTAGTTCTGTTGGAGGCAGATACAATAGAGTTCTAATAACATGGACCTCAGGCTTACTGGAGTTGCGCCCGAGGCCGAACTTCTCATATACAAGGTATTCTCTGATGTAAGCATTCGAGACCACTAAGAATTATTTCGCGAGTCCTGCAGCTAAGAATCGCCAGGATCCATGGGAGACCGACGAAGAGACCATTATGCAAGCACTGTGTGATGCTTACAATGCGGGAGTAAGTACTGTTATGCACAAGTATGAGTTACTGCTGATAGGGAATTTAAAGGCCGATGTTATCACCTCGAGCATTGGCCAACCCAATGGTTGGTCAGATAACCCCTGGGCTATGTTAGCCAGCCGACTGGTAGATAAGGGCGTAGTCGTGATAGCATCGGCTGGTAACGAAGGAGAATTTGGACCGTTCTACTCCAGTAGCGGAGCTGTCGGTAGAGGAGTTCTAGCTGTCGCTGCTGCTAATGTTACTACGAAGCCAAATGCTAACAGAACTGGCGAGGATCTTGGGCCACTTCCCGTCTACTTCACGACATGGGGCCCGACCAACGAGTTGCTTCTTAAACCCGACATTACCGCCCCTGGATACATGATCATGAGTACTGTACTGAACCAAAGCTACGAGGAACTGAGTGGGACATCCATGTCGGCGCCCTACATTGCAGGCATTGCGGCTTTGTTCGTGGGTCAGTACGGTGGTCGTGCTTTCAATGGCGCAGGCTTCGCCAAAATGCTCAGAGATCGCATCGCATCAAGTGGGACGACCCTACCGTTTGTCAATAATCGCCTAATGCGCAAGTACAAAGCCTCGCCTTTCCAGGTTGGTACTGGACTGGTTGACGCCTGGAAAGTTCTCAACTATGACACTCAACTCGAGTATGAGCCTTTTTCTCTGATGGACACAGAGCTGTTCCGGCCTCGATGGAGTTTCAACATCACCAATACCGGCGGGATAGCACACGAATACACTTTTAAGCTTGAGCCCCAAGCGGGTTTCAACATCTACGATCCCGAATATGGAGTGGCTTTACTCTATGCTATTGAGCCCAAAAACATTGTCCCTCCTGTGAGACTCCCACACAGGGTCCTCATTGAACCCGGGGAGACAAGAGAGTTGAGGTAGGTCTGAGTTGGTGACGAAAATTTGGTCGCTCACAGTGATTAGTGTTACTTTTGGGCTTCCCGACGTTGACGATGATTACCTGCCACTATACAGTGGCAAGGTATTGATCAATTCCGATCATGGGGAGAAACTGGCTATCCCATACGGAGGTTTGTTAGCTCTTTGTAAAGGAACCAGGCGCCTAGCTTACTAAGAGACCTGGGCAGGAGCTGCATATGATACCGAGAAAGCATTTGACAATATGTTCATTGTTGATCCATTTGTTACGGATCCCGATAAAGATTCAGCGTAAGTGACTTAACCCGTGTATACATTTTGCTGACGACGGTGTAGATGGTCTTTCAATATCGATATAGATGCGAGTGACTTTATTGAAATTGGCGGTAGGACATCATACGCCTGCGACAGTCTTAGGTGGGACGTAAGTTATCTGTAGATTCCCATTGTTCATGATATCTGATGAATAGCAGATCTTCGAACAAGGTTGGTCAGAATCTTTATGGGCTTATCCTCCACGGGTCGGAAGACATGGTTTTATTGGTTCAGCAACAACAATGCGGGATGCGGAGGAATTTTGGTTCTTCGATCCTACTGCCAACGACCCGAATGACACATTACCATTCCCGCTTAAACAACAATCACGAGGATTTCACGTCTTTTGGTGGTTTGGCAAGCTCGCCAACGGCACAAGAATAGCCCCTGGAAACTACACGTGAGTATCTTCTAATTCTACCAATGGAAAATTCTGACAGTTGTGAAGAATGCGTTTCGCAGCTCTTCGGCCTTATGGAAATCCAAACATCTCCGATCACTGGGATGTCATGAACAGCCCTACGGCCAGCAGCATCCAGGTGCTGCCGTACAACGGTACACGCAACTCGACATTGAAGTACAGAGCACCCAAGTACCAGACGCCGAGCCTTGGAAAGGGGCTCCTAAAAGGTTAATCGGTAACGGAAGGCTTGCCCTGGGGGGATTTGACACTTGGCTTGGGCTAATATAAATCGTCCCATGAATGCATTGGTCACAAACATGGGCACACGCAGTGATGTGATACATCATCATTTACCTCATCTCGATTTGTTTCTATCCTAGCAACGCCATTTGTAGTATATATCCAAGCAGTTATTGCCCCCAGTTTTGTTAACAGTGCAAACCCAACTGCATATGCTCCTGACACGAACTCCGTAAATACAGGTACCAAACTCCTTTGCCAATCGTATTATCGTGAAAACGAGATTTAGAAAGCATTCCCAATAACCCTAAGTCTATGCCCACTTACCCAAAAGACTCATCACCACCAGGCCGGCAACCAGACCAGTGCCGGCAAGAATGGTAGTGAGCAGATTGGCGTCAGCGAGCTCAGCCTTGTGGCCATGGCCCCCTGACATCCAGTCTGCAGCCCACATCTCTACAAGTCCAACCCACATGAGGATACCTGCGGAGACGGCGTCGAGGGTACCGATGGCGATGAGAGTAGACTTGTCGTTACCGTTGAATTGTTGCAAGACACCGATGCCAATGGCCATGCCGATGGGAGTAATGAAGGCGAAAAGAGAGGCAAGGCCGAGCTTCTTCTTCATGGTCAAACCAGCAGGGGCCGATTCCTCGTTAGGGATGGTCTCAGTGGAAGCAGGAGCCTTATCTGAATCTTGAGCGGAGGAAGTGTCCTGGGAGACACGAGGCACGGGTGGGGCATGACTATCGTTAGAAGTACCGATGGTGGCGATTCGGCTTCCAAGAGCGATACCTTCAAACATCTGATGGAAAAGAATGACGACGAATAAGGTCAGGAAGTATTCGTCACCCGCTACAACGAGCGTTAAGCCGATAACTAGCAGTGATGTTAGCCAACCACACCGTGAGATGATAGAGGGATCACTTACGAAGAGAGTGGAAGAGGATACCCATCTCCATGACAAGAACACTGACAACCTCAGTGGACAACCAGGCGCTCTTCTTTTCGGCAGTAGAGAGATTGGCTGAAGCCTTTGTCTTTGCGAGGACAATGCGGTTGCCGATGTACTCAACAAGGAAAGAAAGGAAGATGCCAGCCATGACAAGAGCGGATGTCGTAGCTTCATAACCCAACTCTCCAATACACTGGTTGCCGAACATGAGGAATGCATGGGTGTATAGCTAGAGACATTAGTTAGCAATCGTTTGTAAGGGTAAATCATTTCACTTACGTGGACAAAGGCGGTAGAGATTATAATACCAGTACCAAATTGCTTTAATACAATGAGGACAATGTTGAGTTTGCTGGGCATCATCTTGTGCAGCAGGATGGGGCCAAAGACACCCAGAGCACCTGTGGCTAGGATAACGAAGAGCAGACCAACACGGAGACCAACGTCATAGTCTCTCCTTCGAGGCTGGCATGCCGAGGAGGAAGAGCCAGACTCCGACTCGCTGGATTCAGAATCGCTGTGGCCATGGCCGCTACCGCCTGTACAGTGTCTACATAGTTCCATTAGCGACTGTTGATGGTGTATGTGGAAGTGAAGGAAGCGACTTACTCAACACCAGCATGGAAATGGCAGTGCTCATTCTCAGCTTCTTCGGTGTTTTCAGCTGCGGCTGCAGTTCCGGTGCTACTTGCTTTCTCATGATCGTGGTCGTGGTCATGATCTTCACCTTCCTTTGCGTGATCCTCTTCTGACTCAGCACCTTCAGCTTGAACAGAAACATCTCCACCGTCAGAGTCTACACAGAACCTAGGACGCAAGATTTAGTAGGGGCCAATGGCAGGGCACACTCAGTAGCTTACATATCAGAGCCATGGGAATGGCAGTCGGTGTACTGCGAAGGTGCGTCTGTGGTTGCAGTGACCTTGACATCTACCAAGTACTCGGTCTCACCAGCGAAACAATATCTGGAGGGATGTTAGTCAACCGTATCGATACGCGAGAGGTATTTGCTAACAGTTCAGAGGCATGAAGGTGGCATCCTGTAATAGCAGTTACCTCAGGCTTGGCTGCTGTGGTCGAGGGAGCCTGGGTAGCTCTAGGGGCGATATGGGCATTGCTGACAGCAGCAGAAGCCGCAGAGAAGACAAAGCCCCATCTAGCGAGTGACAAAGCGGAAGTGTGCATCTTCAGATCGACCAGTCGGCGAGAGACGGACGGGTAACGGCACGAGATCGACTGTAGAGCGCTGACTACGGCACAGGAGAGCCGGGAGACTGCGTCGAAATTTATGCTTAAATCGCTAGCTTGCGTCTTTTGAAGCCAATGATCCGGGAAGAGTTTCGAGTTAGGAGGTGGACCTTGAAACTGTCCAAAAGGGTTGTGTGAGGAGGAAGACTTCTAGATACTGGGTAGCAGTAAAGAAAGTTAATATGTAAACCCTTAATAAAAACGCACAGAATAAAGAGGGAGAGCAAAAGTTAATGTCTCAGCCTCTTACTCAGAGAAAGTCGTCTCCTCCAGCTGCCATCGAGAAGCCAATAATCGCAGCCATGATACCAAAAATAGTGGATTGGCTGAAAGGACCTTGAGGACCTTGATGGCCTCGAGGCATCTGTGTCCACTATGAATCGGTAAATTGCCATTTTGGGTCTCTAGTGAGAACCCGGATGGTCAATGTCGAGTGTTTAATCCTTGTCGCCAAGACATGGAATATTCAAGCACAACTTGCTCTTGATGGCACGTGTTGACGTCGTTTCTCTCGTTAACCAAGGATAATGCCATGGTTTATAGCGGAATTTCCATCATGTTCATCTGTGTAAAGAATTAGCTTCAACTCGTAGACTTAGTTTGCGGCTCTTTGCTGTAAAAACCGAAAAATACCCACTTGGCAGAAGTTAAAAACAAGGTTAAAATGACTCTATTTTCCAGCTTCCATATGGAGAAGCAGTGAGTTCGTCCATGGCTTGGCCAATACGAGCACTGCGAATACAATTCCATTCAACTCAACAGCCGAGTTCGCAGTGAATCTTCATGCAAGAACTAGAGATTCGTCAGCGCACATCACAAGTAGTTCTTCTCAATAGTCACTCGCCACAAAACGAGAAATGATCACGTACGGTACGATAGGTAGTGATTCCCAAGCCCCCACGGCCCAAGATTCACACCCTTGCCATATTCGTGATAAGAAGTCTCACTTTTCAGAGAACTGTACAGTGTACGGATACTCGAAGCAATGACACGGGCCGGCTGGCGCTAGTCAAATGAGATCTCGACGATATCCCAGTAGAGTTGTGGCTGACTGAAAGTTTACCCTGGCAACTGAACTTTTGATAGTGCGCCTCTGATTGGTTATCACTATGTGAGGATCGATAGTCTCAAGATATGTCTCGGATTATAATTCCTGGTCTCGAGACATTCGCAGTCTGCCGCGTTTTTCTTGAGTTGAGGCTGTCTTCTTCTGGCATGGTGGCAGCTCTTCAGCTTAGCCATGTCAAGGGTCCCTGAGCTAGCTGCTGTTGAACCTTTAATGCGGATCTCGAAAGGAGACTATTTGATGATAAGACTCGTGCGATGTCAATAGCGAGATACACTGTGAGTTCTGATGGTTTGATATGTGAAGAAACGGAGATGTAAGAGGGCACCTCTACCTCTTCAATAGAGGCTCAATCACTGGTGCCCGCTGGCTTTTGTGTCAATTGGCCAATCACGAATCACTAAGCGAGAAGAGAAATGTTGTGCACGTGAATGGATAGCATTCTCAGGAAGGCACCTTTATGCATCTATGCAAGCATTATGCACGGCCTAACTTATGCAGAGCCATGGTTTCGCGTCACCACTTTAACTGAGAACCCACAAAAACGCGTCTCCCGGCCAATGCGGGAGCTAGTGACGCGACAAGTACAACGTCTCTCAGGCACTTTTACTACGACAAGACCCTTACGTTGCTTGACTTTGTATCAGGAGTTCACAAGACAATCGACTTATTATGGCTTCACGACCAGAACTAAAGGTACCTACCGAAAATCAATTACTTCGAAATATATCCAACTGATTCTATCTGTCCAGCTCGATGACGAGGGCGGCTTCATTCGTTTCTACAAATCATTGCCAGCCGTCAACGAAGACACGATCCGCATCTTTGACCGAGGAGATTGGTACACTTCACATGGCCAAGATGCCACATATATTGCCAAAACTGTATGCTACTTCTGCGATATCGTTCTAAGCAATGCTAAATCCATTTTACAGGTCTACAAGACAACTTCTGTTGTCCGACAACTCGGCCGAAATGACCACTCCGGACTACCCTCAGTCACCATGACCATGACCGTATTCCGACAATTCCTTCGAGAAGCCCTACTCAAACTGGGAAAACGAGTTGAGATTTGGCAAAGCCCTTCCGGTCGCATGAACTGGAAGTGTATCAAGCAGGCTTCGCCAGGTAACTTACAAGATGTTGAGGATGACCTTGGAGGCCAGGTTGAGTCTGCGCCTATGATTCTCGCCGTCAAAATCTCCACAAAGGCCTCCGAAGCTCGAAATGTCGGTGTTTGCTTCGCCGATGCCAGCGTCCGCGAGCTTGGTGTAAGCGAATTTCTCGACAACGACCTCTACTCCAATTTCGAGGCACTCCTTATCCAGCTTGGTGTCCGTGAGTGTTTGATACAGATTGACAAGAGCGAAAAGGAGAAGGATCCCGAATTGTCCAAGCTGAAGAAGATTATTGATAATTGCGGTGTGGCTATCGCAGAGAGACCAGCTGGCGACTTTGGAACCCGGGATATTGAACAAGACCTGGCACGTCTGCTCAAGGATGAGCGATCGGCTTCTCTTCTCCCACAGACTGATCTTAAGCTGGCCATGGGATCTGCTGCATCTTTGATCAAATACCTCGGCGTTCTGCAGGATCCTTCCAACTTTGGCCAATATCAGCTATACCAACATGACCTGGCACATTTCATGAAGCTAGATGCTGCTGCTCTAAAGGCCCTTAACCTTATGCCAGGTCCTCGAGATGGATCCAAAACGATGAGCATCTTTGGTGTACTCAACCACTGCAAGACACCAGTTGGTAGTCGACTCTTGGCACAGTGGTTGAAGCAGCCTTTGATGAGCAAGACGGAGATTGAGAAGCGTCAACAGTTGGTGGAAGCTTTCTATGTTGATACTGAACTCCGACAGACACTCCAGGAGGAACACCTTCGATCCATTCCTGACCTTTACAGACTTTCAAAGCGCTTCCAGCGAGGCAAAGCTAACCTGGAGGACGTCGTCCGCGCATATCAGGTTGTCATCCGTCTACCTGGCTTTATTGGCACATTTGAAGGTGTCATGGATGAGAATTATAAAGACCCCCTCGACGAGGCATACACTATCAAGCTTCGCGACCTTTCTGATAGCTTGGGCAAGTTGCAGGATATGGTGGAGCAAACCGTTGATCTCGACGCTCTTGATCGACATGAGTACATTATTAAAGCCGATTTTGATAAAAGCTTGCGTATCATCCGAAAGAAACTTGACCAGCTTGACAAGGATATTCGTGCCGAGTTCACGGCTTCGGCTAAAGACCTAGGCCAAGATCCCGACAAGAAGATCTTCCTTGAGACCAGCCACAAGGTACACGGAGTTTGCATGCGTCTCACACGACAAGAGGCTGGCTGCATTCGAAACAACTCCAAGTATCAAGAGTGCTCGACACAAAAAAACGGTGTTTATTTCACGACCAAGAAGCTGCAGGCTTATCGTCGCGAGTATGATCAGCTATCTCAGAACTACAACAGAACACAAAGCAGTCTTGTTCACGAAGTTGTTCAAGTTGCTTCCTCCTACTGCCCAGTTCTAGAGCGCCTAGCTGGTGTTCTTGCCCACCTTGACGTAATCGTTTCCCTTTCCCACGCCTCAGTCCATGCCCCTGAGTCGTATGTCCGACCCAAGATCCACGCTCGTGGCGAGGGCCAGACGATACTTCGCGAAGCCCGCCATCCTTGCATGGAACTCCAGGACGATGTTCAGTTTATCACGAACGATATCGAGCTTACTCGTGACAAGTCGTCTTTCCTCATCATTACCGGCCCCAACATGGGTGGCAAGTCAACCTACATCCGACAAACGGGCGTCATTGCACTTATGGCGCAGGTTGGGTGTTTCGTGCCTTGCGCAGAAGCCGAGTTGACCATTTATGACTCCATATTGGCACGTGTAGGTGCTAGCGATTCGCAGCTCAAGGGTGTCTCGACCTTCATGGCCGAGATGCTTGAAACTGCCAACATCCTCAAGTCAGCTACGGCAGAGTCCTTGATCATTATTGACGAACTTGGGCGTGGTACATCGACATACGACGGATTCGGTCTTGCATGGGCTATCTCAGAGCACATTGTGAAGGAGATCGGCTGCTCTGCCATGTTTGCCACTCACTTCCACGAACTCACAGCTCTCGCCGACCAGTATCCGCAAGTACAGAACCTCCATGTCACGGCGCACATCGGCGGCACTAGCGCAGCAGCGACTTCAGAAGCGGATGCGAAGCGCGAAGTGACGTTGCTGTACAAGGTCGCACCAGGTGTGTGTGACCAGAGTTTCGGCATCCACGTCGCCGAGCTAGTTCGCTTCCCGGACAAGGTTGTCCGTATGGCCAAACGCAAGGCAGACGAGCTTGAGGACTTTACTACCAAGCACGAAGATTTAGCACTGCAGTACAGCAAGCAAGACGTTGAGACGGGTAGTGCCATGCTCAAGCGAGTCTTGGTGGAGTGGAAGGATAAGGTCAAGGCAGGGAATATGAGCCGCGAGGAGCAAGTCGCTGCTTTGAAAGAGCTTGTTGGGGCAAATGCAGAGCTGCAGGCAAACCCTTTCTTTCAGTCAGTCAAGGCTCTGTAGCTGTAAAGCAGTTATCTTGGTTAGAGCGATATAGCGCGGCAACGGGTCGGTTTGGCAACGGGGCGTTCAGGAAGTCGGAATTAATTATGGGAATACTACGAGAGTGTCTGGACTAGTCAGGAAACTGACCTAGTTGAAGAACATAGTCGCCTTCAGCTAGTTGTCTGGCGAATCACAAGCCATGATTGAGTTGACCAATACTTGTAGTAGCAAATTAGAGAAAGGCTAGTCAGTGTTTAAACCTACGTCTTGTGCCGGCCTGGTTCCTTGCTGTGCTTGTGACAGCATCAGAAGTGACGCGCGCAGTGAGAGGAGATGCTCTGTATTAGTGTTTGCGGCTGACTGGTTGATATCTTAACAGAGGCGAAGATGCTTTTGCTTTATCGGCGTGACTCACCCCATTGGCCAAAGAACTTATACCAACATTCCCTTCATTTTACCTAAATCACAACTTCAACCTTTCACCAACCTTGATTTCTATCACCAACCGCAATCATGTCACCCATAACAATCCGCCCAGCAACGCCCGAAGACATCCCCCAAATGCTTGCCGTCTTCTTCTCCGCATTCTCTTCCTCGCCTCTAAACAAGCGTTGCTTCTCCCCATCATCTCCTGATGTCCAAGCTTTCCAAACCTCATTTCTCCAAACCAACATCGACGACAAGGATGACAATTTCATGCTCGTCGCAGAGGACGATTCTAAAATCCTCGGCTGGGCGCGCTGGGTTCGCAGAGAAAACCCACCATTGTCGGGGAAGCAGATCGATCCTTCTACGTTTCCTGGTTCAGGAGACCAAGCGACCGCGGCGGATTTCTTTCAGAGGAATGCTGATGCGACTTTGAAACACGTCGCTGGTGAGAGGCATTGGTTCCTAAGCACGATCGCCACTGCAAAAGAAGCACAGCGACGGGGCGTAGGATCTGCGCTAATGAGATTTGGTGTTGAGAAAGCCGATCGAGAAGGTTGGATGTCTTATTTGAATAGCTCTAGCGAAGGAAGGGGCCTGTATGAGAAGTTCGGGTTCAGGGTCGTTGGAACAAGTGAGTTCCCTGATCTGGGCATGACGCAGTATCATATGAAGAGAGAGGCAGTTCAGAATTGAGTGTTTCGTGGGAACCTATTTTGAACGATTCGTATTGCATAACTATGGAAATTCGTAAAAGAGATGAGAAGAAATAGGAAAGCCATAACATCTTGTTAACATGATAACCGACCGTCCAGCAACGCCCACCGTCTTATTTTTGTTGAATTTATTTCATCTATTCGTTTCCGTCTAGAAATCTTTGGTACCGTGAAGGGATATCCAGCGATGGGTTGCATCCGTTTCTCCTTGACCTGTATAATGTTTCTATATCCGTCTATCGAGAGACAAGGCCGTCGGCAACCTTCTTCCAAAGGCCATTGCGCTTCCAGGTCCAGTTCTTGAGGAAGGGAGGGTCCATGCCTGTCTCGAAAGCCTCGTTACGGGCCTGGATCTGTGCATTGAGGAGAGCCTGGCGGGCCGAGGCGCCCCGGTTGTGGAGTTGAGGCATGCGGTCGATAGCATCGATAGCCAAACTGAATCGATCAGTCTGGTTGCGAATGGCAAGCTCGAGAGGCGTGTCGATGTTGCCCTTCTCCTTGTAACCGCGAACGTGGAGGTTGCGGCTACCAGGACGCTTGTATGTCAGGCGGTGCACCATCCAGGGGTAACTGTGGAAGTTGAAGATGACAGGAGTGTCATCAGTGAAGAGGCTGGTCCACTCAGAGTCGGGAAGACCGTGGGGGTGGTCGCTGGGGTGGATCAGCTTAAAGAGATCGACAACGTTGACGCATCGAATCTTGAGCTCAGGGAAGTGCTCAAGCAGGAGATCAATGGCAGCCAAGGACTCGTGGGTGCTAATATCACCGCAAGAGGCCATGACCAGGTCGGGATCCTGTCCAGCATCGGTGGAGAACTGAGGCCAGATACCAATACCCTTGGTGCAGTGCTCGATGGCAGCGTCCATGGAGAGGTACTGAAGATGCTCCTGCTTATCAGAAACGACAACGTTAACGTAGTTGACTGATCGAAGACAGTGGTCCATGACTGTGACAAGTTAGTCAAGATCAGACTAAGATCGCGAGTTAGACATACCAGAAAGCAGGCAGTTGCCATCAGGAGGAAGGTAGATGCGGACAACCTCGGGGCTCTTGTTGGCGACAACGTCGAGGAAACCAGGATCTTGGTGAGTGAAACCGTTGTGGTCTTGACGCCAGACCACGGCAGTCAAGAGGATGTTAAGAGAGGCAACCTTGGCTCGCCACTCAACCTCGAGACACTTCTCGATCCACTTGCAGTGCTATAGGGATAGTCAGTAAGAGTGACATTAGGACAAATCATGTTGCATACCTGGTTGACCATAGAGTCAATAACGTGAATGAAAGGCTCGTAACTGTTGAGAAGACCGTGACGACCACTAAGGAGGTAACCCTCGAGCCAGCCTTCACAGTTATGCTCAGAAAGCATCTCAACAACACGGCCAGCCTTGGCAAGGTTACCACCGTTGGCATCCTCCTCAAAGTACTCGCCCATCCAGACCTTCTTTCCGGCAGCGTAGACACCGCCAAGCTTGTTAGACTCAGTCTCATCAGGACCAAAGAGACGGAAGTTTGTCTGGTTCTCAGCAATGACATCCTTGAGGAAGACAGCCATGTTGGTCATGCTGGCGTTCATGACATTTCCGGGGCTGTCAACCTTGATGGCATAGTCTTTGAAGTTGGGCATTCTCAACGGCTTCCTAAGTGCACCACCGTTGGCGACGGGGTTGGCGCTCATTCGTCGGTTACCTTCAGGCACAAGAGCACGGAGAGAGGCAATAGGCGCGCCAGACTCGTCAAATAGACGATCAGGCTCGTAGCTTCGCATCCAATCTTCAAGGACCTTGAGGTGAGCAGGGTTTGTGGCGGGGTCTGCGATGGGGACCTGGTGAGCTCGCCAGTAACCTTCCAGGTAGTTGTCGTCAACCTTTCGAGGGGCAGTCCAGCCCTTGGGACTTCGGAGAACGATCATAGGCCACAGAGGTCGCTTGGCCTCGCCGGACTCACGAGCCTCCTTCTGAATCTTTCGAATCTCGTCCACGCAGTGCTCGAGAGTAGCAGCCATAGCCTGGTGCATAGTCTCAACATCGTCACCCTCAACAAAGTATGGCTGCCAGCCATAACCGATGAAGAGGCATTCGAGTTCTCGGTGTGAGATTCGAGCAAGGACTGTAGGGTTGTTGATCTTGTAACCGTTAAGGTGAAGAACAGGGAGGACAGCACCGTCAACAATTGGGTTGAGGAACTTGTTGCTGTGCCAGGCGGTAGCCAGGGGACCAGTCTCGGCCTCACCATCACCGACCATAGTAAGAGCAATCAAGTTGGGGTTATCGAAGACAACACCAAAAGCATGTGAGATGGAGTAACCCAGTTCACCACCCTCGTGAAGAGATCCGGGGGTTTCCGGAGTAGCATGGGAGCCAATTCCACCAGGGAACGAAAAGCTCTTGAAGAACTTTTGCATACCCTCAGCATCTTGAGTCTTGTCGGGGTACACCTCGGTGTAGACACCCTCCAGATAAGACTGAGACAGGACAGCGGGGGCACCGTGTCCGGGACCAGAGATGAAGAGAGCGTCAAGATCGTGCTTCTTGATCAGACGGTTAAAGTGCATGTATGTGAAGATTTGGCCGGGGGCAGAGCCAAAGTGACCAAGCAATCGAAGCTTGAGATGATCGGCTTTGAGGGGTTCTCGAAGAAGAGGGTTCTCCTTGAGGTAGATCATACCTAAGGAGAGGTAGCAGCTGGCCTTGAAGAAGTCATTGTACTGCTGGATCTCCTCCTTGGAGAGAGGCTCGCCCTTGACAGTTGAGCGGGCAATGCCGAAGGGCGAGATAGATTTGACTTCCTCAGTCATTGGGGTAGGGTGATTAGGATATATATATATATATATACAAGTGATGAGGTTGTAAGAGCTGTAAGTGAGGTTGAACTCTTCGGATGAGAGATGAGAAGAAAAGAACAAAGGAGAGAACTCTTATACGCAGAGCTTCCAAGACTTCTTATATGAGAAAGCTGAAAGGGTTGCCAAGGAAAGAGGAGAAGAGAGGTAGGTATAGAGCATAACGGGGAGTGCGGTGAGAGAACGCCGAAGGGAAAGGCTATGCTATTCCTACCTGCTACATGCTACAACATGTATGTACATACTATACCAGGCTTAGTTTGAAGTCTTTGCCGCAGATTGGGTAGGGTAACGTAAACCCATGGCCCATGGAGCTACTACGTATGGGTAGACGGCCGTTGACGAGATCAGCAGAGGTTACAGCAGGATGGTGATCCAATTGGAGTACGAGGGAGATGGGATAGGTTTTCTGCACGGCTGAGGGCGAGGGCGAGGGCGTGGGTGTAAATTACCACTGTTACGGATTGGATGGCACGTAGTACCGCAGGAGGTAGCTGGGCGGCTCAAAGTTCAGACACAGATGGGTAATGAGATGAGCGAAGGCCAAGATAGTGGCGTGCGTGGGGGACGTTCTCAATTGCCTAACCTACCCTGCCTATTCAGAAGAGGCATAAGGAGCGGAAGAGAGCAAGGAAGACGGACCGGACAGGACAGTGGAATGGGATGGGATGAGCAGCGAAGTGGTCTGCCTGGAGGACGTCGATATCTCATCCTCCGCCGGCGGCACAGAAGGGGAGATCGGTATAGGTACCCAAGTAAGGTTGGCTAGCTTATTAGCTCTTGTTTCTAGTTGGCACATATGAGCCAAGAGCGAGTCAAAGGTGGATAGCTTTGACACGTTCTGGAGCTTCGGATGGTGACGATGGTTGTTGACGGTCGTTGCAAAAAGTGGTCTGATGTATCTTTGTATCTTGATAGTGTTTTTGCAGCCACCAAAACGGGACGGGCATTGCTAGCGCCACCTCCCGCTGTAGGTATATTCCCTTGTGTTACCGAGCTCGTGCTGTGAGAGGTGCTGAGGATTGTAATCGTAATCACTACGAAAGTCAATCGCAGAGTCAAATTGGTCAAAGTGCTGATGGGCTTGGTAGAGCCAACGAGGGCGTTTCTAGTATAGCAGAGTATAGTGTAGAATCGTTTCGTAACCCTTGATTCGTGGGGATAAATTGAGAGCAGGCTCAGGAGTCAGCAAGCAGGTTGAAACAGACAGTGCCCAGAAGGTTCAGAATGTGGCATGTTAGCTAGTCGGGCCTTATTTCACGTCGACAGTCGTTTTTTGACTATCAGTAGCATAATCAATAGGCAAGCTGCTTGATTTTCCAGGTCACAGATGGCCACGCAGGACATGCTTGACATCTGACGGGCAGGGGACGAAGCTGGAGAATGGGGAGCTTTGATTGGGGCCCCAGGGGGGAAAGAAGAGAGTTTGACAGGGGTGTAATAATCAATGGATCATGGCCATCCATGATGAACCAAGGTGGAGGAACGAGGAGGAGGAGGATGTTGGGAGAGGCAGACTCAGTGGGAGGACCCGGCCGCTGGTGGAGACCCGCTTACGGTTTAGACGGGTGCGGGTGCCGGAAGTACACGGGTTTAGTCAGTCTGTACTTGCAAATCCACCCGAGCCAGAGGCTAAAGTCAAGTACCCGTATTGTTTCGTCATGTATCGTCTGTGGCTGATCCAACTAACATCTGATGTTAGAACACCTCAAGGACTGATATCATGATACTTTTACCCTAGCCTCAATTGTACGAGAATGTCCTTCTTTCAATTTTTCTCATGATGGCATCTCATATCGGGTCGGTAGCAGCTCACCCGACGTGTTTGGTGGTCTGAAATGCAACGCAAATTGGCCGCCTACCAGCCGATTGGGTTCCCAACCAAAGATTGGGGATTATGAAGAGTCAGTTTGTGGCATGCTTTATGAGTTATGATGATTCCTGCGCATTGTCTTACTGGAAAGGAAACTCTGCTGTACCGTACAGTACTGTAGGGTTACGCAGCCGCACGCAAAGGGCGGACCTGTGACCTGTCCGAGATGCATACCTTGGGTCAGTGAATCCCCAGCTTCTGAGGTCATACACGAACCCTTTTGTCTCTCTGACTTGTTGGACTCAACGATGGTCAATCATTTCTCCAAAACCTCAATATTCGAGTTGATCAACAAGGGCCTCTCTTGGTCCTGAGCGTTCCGGGGAAGATATATCCACTTACTCGTCTCACAAAGCGCTTCCTCCTCTCCTCTCCTCTCCTCTCCATGCACGCACGCCCTTCAAGGATGGATGCAAGCAACTCATGGTGGACCTTTTGGTTTTGACTTTGACCTCTCTCTGTCTGTATCCTCCATTTTATCCGACGTGACCGCATGCACCGTCCGTACAGCTCAGAGGTTGATGGTAATCTAGACAGTCTAGTCCGTCTCATGCATGCACGACACCCGCTTTGCCCTGATCTGATATTACGTCTCCCGCTAAAAAGCGATCCGCAAAGGATTCGAGTCTTACCCATCAGTGGAAAACTCGGCCAAATCCAAGCTTGAGATTTCGATGTCGATCAATTGAGAACCAAATTTGCCATGAGGTAGTCTAGGAACTGAACTGCTTTGAGTAGAGAGCTACCCCTCATCTTGTTGGTAGGATCACAAGCCGAAGTATCCTCTCCCGCCGGATCCGACTGTTAGTTCAGCCACCCAACATCAGAAGTACACAAATATCAGGGGAATGGAGATCGTAGCAATGGGCAAACTTGGCAACAATCCCATTCTGGCTGGTTTTCTTCCATCGCTTTGTTTTTGAAATGCTGCTTCGGGTAATCCAAGCGTGGTGTTGAAGATCTCTAAGAATATGTAGACTACATGTCGTTCAAGGGCTGATGCTATCGAAAGCGGCCTCATGCAGACCCCGAAACGTCCAAGATGCCGATTTCGCTCAATTTTCGACAACAGACACACTTGTCAATTGTCAATTATTTGTGTCTGTCTGTCTTTTGTTAAATGCTCCAAGGATGTCACAACCAATTGGGTTTCCTCGACCCTTGCTCCCTGTCCCTGTCAGACTTCCACATCGTGATGGGGGCTGCATGGGGAAAGTTGAGCGACGAGCATTTTTGTCTGGTCCAGGTGGTTCTTTCAAAAGAAAATGGTGTTTTCCCAGAGACAAAAGGTGTCTCTGTAATTGCTGGCATCAGTCAGCAATGACGAAGAGAGGTTCAGGGCCAGGTTGATTTTATTGCATGTCGTGAGGCTCGAATCACATGCTTGATGTCATATCATATCATATCATGCAAGTATCGAGACCATGTTCAATGTGCAATGCAGTGTACCATGATAGATAACTTATAACAATTCATTTACCCTATGCTCAGGGACCTTTACCAACGATTGATTATCCAGATCCGCGGAAAAAGCAAGGACATGTTACCAAAGATCTGTAAAACAATCCCCAACCCCCGCATTCTCTGTCAACTATAAAATGTTGTTAAAATGATATCCATGGTCCTGGAACTTAACGGCCCTTTTGAGGATATCAGACATAACCGACGTTGGGCCTTGAAGAATCGCATGATCACTCACTACGGTGCTTGCGATACCCAACTGCAACCCCTTATTAACCCACGCGGCAATTATTGAGTTGGAATGGATGGAATGTAAACCACACGTTTTTTTGTCTTCGGCTCAACTCCTCCAATGATTTAGATGGCTCACAAAACCCTGACGTAACGTAAGGTGCCCCCGCGTTGTTAGTTGACTTTTTGCTTTTATATATCCCACCCATCTCCCTCTTTAATGTTTGACGGTAAAGAACCATCATCCTCTCGATCGAACTGTCCCTAAAGAGACGAAAAAAATATCATCAGAAGAAAGGCGAACACACAAAAATCCATCATGAACCCGATCGTTGACATTGCGCATCGTCCAGAGACGCCAAAACCTGACCCGCCGATTCCAAATGAGCCAGACAATGGCGAAGGCGATGGTATTACAGACTTTCTGCACTAAATGCAGTATGAAATGAACATTTGAGATAAACGAGTGTACCTTACGGTAGGTTCTCTGATGATACTCACTATTTTTCGACTGATCAGAAATGGTTAGCATGAAACGAATTGATGCTCTACTTACGGCGTTTTTGAACAATTATCCCATTGTAAACACAACTGTACGAGAATGCATCGCGATCACATTATTTTCCCATTGTTAGTCTATGAGCGAAATACGAGACTCATTATCGGTGATGAGACTTTTTCTTCTTCTTTTTCTTTAAGAGTCGTTGAGCCTGGGAACTTGGGCATATGAGTTTTGGGGTCAGAGACCACCAAGGGCGTGATGCAGATGAGTTTGAGTATTGATATCACGAAGAATGACACGAGAGCAACTGGAAATAAGATTTTCCAAGAAAGGCAGCTTAGCAAATAGTTTTGCGCAATGTTATTATTTTATGAAAACATCGTTGTCATTTGCTTTTGAAGTACGCCTCCGTAACTGTCCCATTAAACTGCCTTACCGGCATTTACGCCATATAATAAAGCCAGAGCATAGCATACGTCATTTCATTCAACCTCGCTTCATAACTCGGGGCTTCTTCTCCATCATCACATCAACACCAGGAGCACCCAGAATCGAAATTTTCCTTGTGGCTTACTTGCGATTTTGAACTTTTGCGCTCATTAACCTTGCCAACCGAGACATCACATAAACGTGTCTAAGGCAGCAATAAAGGCACCATCATGAGCGACGCTTCAAACCAACCAGCCCGCGCGGGATCTCTCACGCCGGAGATGATAGAATTCGCAAGCAGGATGTACGATGCTGCGAGAAAGGGAGACGTGGCTACGTTTGAGCAGGCTCTCCCAGCAGGCCTACCTCCAAATCTGACAAACGACAAGGGCGATACTCTGGTATGCCCATGATACTCGAGTATATCTCGAGCAAATTTTCTTCAAGAAGCTTGTGCTGACAATCGAAGCTTATGCTTGCTGCGTATCACGGCCACGCCGATTTAGTAAAGGTTCTCATTCAACATGGTGCGGACCCTAATCGTCTCAATGACCGAGGGCAGAGTCCTCTCGCTGGGGCAGTGTTCAAGAAGGAAGACGCAGTAATTCAAGTGAGTCATCCTCTGAAGTTATTTCCGGATCAAAATTTCTTTCTAGAGAGGAACTGAATCGCAATACTAACAATAAAACCAAGGAGTTGCTAGATGGCGGCGCGGATCCTGAATACGGGCAGCCAAGTGCTGCTGAATGCATCGCAATGTTCAAACAGGAGGATACTTGGAAGTCAAAATTTGATGGAGCCCCCGGCAAAGGACAGGCTGGAAAGACAAGGGAGGCCGAGGGTAAAGAATGATGGTCTAGGTTTGAAAACTCCGGGTGAGTCAAGTTACTTGTTATGGTACCTGTCGAGGAAAGGAACCTTGCTACTTATATTGAGAATACACGAAATATTGCAATGCAGCGAGATGGTTTGAATGGTTCTCTTGATGAGTAAGGATTCGCGGGAAGAGCTAATCAAAAGAATGTGTGAAAGCGTCCTCAATTGCTGTGTGCACCAAACTTCAGCGTCAATCTCTAATTTGCCCCCTGGTGTCGCTGGTGATGATGAGGATTCTGCTCCATTGCATCGGCGAAAAGCACTGTAGATACATGCTCGTCCCAATGCCTAATGAGGCCCGATACCCAACTCAAAGCAAGTTCCATCTTTGCCCGTTCCTGCTCGAGGATGGTCCTTTGCTCGTCTCCTTCTCCGGCCAACCTGAAGATGAAATCCAAGTAATACATCATCTTCTTCTCGACAAGCTCCCTCGGAAGGCCACCATCTCTATGCTCCATGAGGCGACAGAGCTCAAACATATTTTCCTCGAGGGAATCCCTCATTTCCAGCATCTCTCCCTCGTAGTTGCGTAGGTCAGGAAGGTTGACGAGGAGTAAGCTCAATGCCGCTGCGCCTTCTTCCTAAGTGCCGTCCGCATGATACGACAGCTGCCGATCTGGATTCGGATCAGGGTCAGGTAGTGGGGGAAGCTTATTGCTGCAAAACAAGCCCCTGACGTGTAATACAGGACGGTTGGGTTGTGAGTTCCCTTCTCGATTTGAGAGCAAGAGTTGGGAATGAGTGGACTTCGCTCCTAGAGTCAGAGAGGGATGGTCTAGGACCAAACGGACAGGGAGGTGACATTGCGGGGGCGGAATCGCAGGTTCTAGACACTGTAGTATCTTTGTTTGTGATGGAGATGGACTAACTGTGACATGAACTTGATCATCCGACAATGGAGGGGTTGGCAACGCGGGGGAAAGGCTAGGGGTCGGCAATGAAGACTGGCCAGTTTCCTTGTTGCCTCGATCTTTGAATAAGCTGCATAGTACTCGAGCAGCGATTTCCGTGTCAGGGTCGGCCATGAACAGTGCTGTAGAATATATCAAAATATTGATAGGCGTGAGAGGAGCCGCATGTGCTGGATAAAACTCGAGTGTATTAAAATGAATGATCTTGTAATAGTACTGATCGGAGATGCGGACTTTTATAACAGTGTGCCATCTTGGTGATGTTCGTCAAGAGATAAACTTCTGTTTTTACAAGGCTTAATTTGCGTTAACTTTGGAGTAGTGACGACTGACACGCACCCATATGATGGGGGGCAGAGGCCCAGCAACGGTCTAATAAACCCCATATTAAACATATACTAAGGTATGAGAGGTAGACGCATATTGACTTCAAGTAGCTTGGGCATTTCTTTTGATCATTTCAACGGATCCTCCATCCACGGTAGCTGCGTGTGACTACTTTAGCCTAGTAACTCTTTCAGACTCGTACGGACACACAATGTTCTGATCTCATGCCTTGAGTACGTTATCTAAGTTGAATTGAGAAATGGGTGTGTTTCGAATGCTTCAACGTCTTGACTGTGTGAACCAAAACTTCTGCCAGATCCAGGCAACAGCATCTAGATATCACTGTCTCTGCCCGAATAGGCATAAAATCATCACGCAAGTCTACAACTTGCAGTCACTTGATACATACTTCACAGTATCGGATATCATCAGCCATCCAGCCGTTCATTTCATTACCATTTGCATCCACCCGTACATAAACAATGCCAATCAACTATCAAGCCGTGTTCCCATAATGACGCCGTCGCTCTCGAACTTCAAAAGCGTATAACTAACTCCCATGCCACTAATACAAACAAAAAAAGAAGGGAAGAATAATTAACCACCTCGTTCAAGATCGTGTATCTATAGCTAGTTTATTTGAACGACTTGATTTTGTGATACAGCACTGTGTCATAAAAGTTGTAGTTTGGATCCAGTTCACAGAACGGGTGCTGCGACAGGAGCACATCCGCTGTAGGACGGTCGAAGGGGTTTCTGTCTTCTTGTTAGCATTGCGGACAGCATTGTCATATCCATATCAAGAAACTTACACTTGGAAGCAATCCATCATAAAGGCAACGGCCAGTGGTCCAAGAGTATCCTGGATGTCCTCGGGGATCGGTGGTCGCTCGCCATTAGCAATCTTGTAGATGGCACCAACAGCCTCTTCCTTGGCCCATGGGCGCTTGCCAGCAAACATCTCCAGGACTACACAACCCAGACTCCAAATATCGACCTTGGCGCTGTAACCTTCGCCTTGGGACCGAATGACCTCTGGGGCCATCCAGAATACCGAACCTTGCATGTTGTTTGTCTTATCATTGCCATAAATGTTGTCTGTCTTCTTGGAGATGCCGAAATCGCTGATCTTGCACGTTCCGTCTAAATCAAGAAGAATGTTGTCGGCCTTGAGATCGCGATGCAGAATACCCTCACGATGTAGATAGGCGAGGCCGGAGAGTGTTTGTCTTGTTAGTGAAGACACGACAGACTCCTCAAACTTGCCATGCTTGCGCAGACATGATCCAATGCTGCCACCAGAAATATACTCAAGAAAGATGCTAATACTAGTTTCCTTTCGCTCGCAACCCAAGTATTGCACAATGTTGATATGGTCCAGGTGCTGCATTGTGTCGATTTCCTGGTCTAGAGCAGCAACAAGCTCCTTCATCTTGCTCTTGTCACCACCAGCCGCCTTGGGGTTCACCTCGACCTCTTTGACAGCCAGGAACTCTCCTGTAGTGGCATTCATACCGAGGTACACTCGGCCGTAAGTACCTTTGCCGATGAGCTGACCCTTGAACCACCTAAATGTCGTCTGTCGCTTTGGCACTGTATCTTGAGGAATCTGCGGCATTATGACGCTGCCACGTCTATCCGGTCGAATTTGTACAATGTTGGCGTTGAACATCTTTGTACTCTTTCGGCGCATAATGTTGCCTGACGACGGTCCTTGATTAGTTGAATTGGTTCGCTTGTTGGCCTCGTGAGCGCCGCGGGCGACTTCTCGAATGGACTTCATTCGACCGAGACCGCCTGAGCGCCGAATACTCCTCGCAGCCACAGAAGTGGGCCGCTGTTGATCGAGGGCTTTGAGGGTTGACTCGTCGGAGCCAAGAGTATCGTTTTCATTGTACAGAGATGGCTGCCGGGACGGCGGAATCGCTGCAGGCGGTGCTTGCTGAGTATGGCTCGACACCGCCGGCTGGGATGGCCCTTGATCAGATGTGGTTTCTGTGCCCTCGGCAATCGGAGATGGTGGCAGTCCACCTTCGCCAGGTTCATCAAGAACAGGTTGATCAAGATCCAGGTTGGGGAAGAAGTCGTCAAGGTTATTGATAAGGGCGTCCGTTGAGGGCGATAGCCAGACATCTTCTCGATGACGATTTCGTCGGCGAGTTACTGTCTTTGTCCTTGTCTTCCGATTCCCACGTTTCGGAACGAGGAGTAGTTGGCTTATGTCGGGAATCTTCGTTACTGTCAGGAGTCACGCTACTGCCATATGACTTGGGCGATGTAAAGGCAACAGAGAGACCCTTCCTGGAGCGCGCCGTATTAACCGTTAGACTAGGACGCTTGTTGTGACCATTTGCATCACCATTAGCAGCAGCACCCTTGCCCTTGTTTCGGTTGGCAAGTGGAATGGCAAAGAGCCCGTCGTCCGAATCATCCCCGCTATCATCGTCAGCTGGTGGTGCGGGAGCAGGCTTCGAAAACTGGACGTCCGAGTCCTCAAAGTCTGGGTCTGGCCCATGAGTTGCACGTCGTTTTGGAGGGGACGGATGGTCTGGGGCGAAAGTGCCCCTTGTACGTCTCGAGTTGGGGCTCATATCAGTAGGAGATGTTGCCCTCGGGACTGTTTCAAAGATTTTAGCTTCTGGTGCAGCTTCAAGATTAGGGCTTAGCATAGGTGATTGGCTGGGCGAGTAGTCCGGCACAATAAAGGGCAAGTTCTTCTTGCTCCAGGTCACGGTTCCTGGTGTTGCTATTGTATTGGGACTATCTCGACCCAAGCTTGGTTGAGGAGGGTCGACGCTAGAGAAGGTGTCCTTACCTCCGGGAATTGATTGTGTTGAGGATCGGGAGGGAGAAGAGCTACGATTGTTCTTGGCAGATTGTCCAATAGCGCTCAAGTTTCTGCCCATACCTGCAAGGGCTGCCCCAATACCAGCAGGACCTGCAGCTGGTTGCGATGTTCCCTTGGATCTCCTGGACTTCTCCGTCATCTCACTCTCGGTTGGATGCCGTGGTGTTGGATAACCCTCAAGACTGCTACTTGATGCGCGCATACTGGCTCCAGTCTTTCTGCTTAGGGAGTTCGCCTTGATCAATGTCGCAGAAGGATCGCTTGGTGGGGCCGGAGGTCGTCTTTGGGGGAAGAGTTGCTCTGGCCTCTTGTCCTCATACGGGGACTCACGAGGTTGGTCGAAATCGACGTTTCGGCCAACGATACCAGGTCCAAGTGTCTCTGAAGGACTACCCTTCATCGCTGCTTGTTTCCTTTTGGCCAGATACTCACGCTGCTTTCTCTCCATTTCAGCTCTATATGAACTTGCCTCCCGGGCTACCTTATCCTCAGTCTTCTCATCTGTCAATGTATTAGAACGCGAGGTGGGGGGCGATGAACTAGATCGCTGTCTGCTATTTCGTTGGGCATCCTCGGCAGTGGTTCCCGGTGGGAGATAACCAGGAGACAAGGATACAGGGACTTCAGCTTTAACGGCAAGACTGGAAATGGGGGCAACTCCTGGGGGTGTCACGAAGAATTTAAGTGTCCCAAGAGGGTCACCCTTTGCTCGTTTGACGGTAATAAGGCTCGAGTCGTCTAGAGGATCCACATGTTCAAACTTGCCAACTTCTGTAAGATAAATGTGAGAATTTTCAAAGTCGCCAAGACCAAGATGCATGCAGATAACTTGACGGACTTCCGCTGCTGTCTCTGCTTCTGTGATGTCGCACATTCGGTAGTTCCAGTAATCCATGGTGGCCAGTACGTAGGTCCTTACGGGGCTGATTCTCCTTGGTCGTAGAGCATGGCCATTCCTGTCATCATAACTGCCCAGCGTTGAGCCAGCAAGCTCGAGATTAGTATCGCTGCCATTGGTTCCTCGAACGCCCAAGCCCACCGGGCGAATAGATCCTTGTGGTGAAGTTGGGGAAGCCTCCATCTCTTCAGGTGATGGGTATGCACCATCATCTTTGGTTTGCCTCTTTTTCCTGGATAAGAAGCTCAGGAAGCTCTTGGAATCTTTGGCCGAAGCGGGTGTCTCTGCGCCTGCTGACCTCTCCCCTCCTTCTGAAGGCGAGTGGCGAGATCGGATATCATGATTTCGCCCATGAACAATTTCTCCCAGGTTCATGTTCCGGCTAAGTAAGTTGACGGCGTCTGACGGTACTCCAGATCCATATATGGCTGCGACAGAGGCAACAGAATCCATGCTGCTTCTTGAACGGTGCCCAGCTTTCATTGTGTTAGGAGATTGTGAGAGAATAGGTGTCGTCGTCGATGTAAAAAGAGCAGGGGGTATGCCTGGGCTGCCTGTTGGACTCGCTGAGCGCGCAGCAGGACCACGGAACGTGGCCTCACTCGACTCACTAACGTTAGGACTATGACGGCGCGCACCATCTGTATCGACATGTTTGAGAATATTACGGTGGTTAGACTCAGAGCTTATGTTGGACCCACTGACACTGTTGGGTAATGTCGTAGATCTGGTCTGGGAGAACCTGCGGCCGCCAAAACCAGGGCCAGGGGCATTGAGAGGTGTCTACAAGAAAAGTTAGTAAGGGCCAACACTCACAGCACCGAGCGGGTCGACAAACATTTGGCGAATCCATGGGATCAGTTCCAGCGCTTGGTAGGTTGTTCCCATGTCCGCCATTGAGGGATTCTTTACGGCCGTGGGCCGTTGAAACTTTAGACACATCAGCTGGTCGACCGGTGACAATACTTCGAATTAGTCTTCGCATTCGCTTGCCCTCCTCTCGCTCACGGGGCTGGTCCCAGCCGGTTCGGCTGTTGGTGCACTCTTGGGCAAGCCTTGGGTACACCTGCTGATGCATCATACCAAAATTACCACGCCCACCGTGGCCACTTCCAAGCTCGAGGAATTGCGCTCCGTGCAGGTTGAGTGCCCTAAAGGTTTCCTGCCAGTCTTTGGAGAACTGGTTCTGGGCTAACCAAATCAGAACCGTATCGAGGGGCCACTGGGCAGCGATTTCCGGTGGGATCGAGCTGGGAGGAGTGGCGTTTGAAGAATTGGAGGTGCCGCGCGGCTGGGCGTTGTTGGCAGAATAGAGGCGTTCCCTCGTAGCCTCGTCCATAGGCGTTGTGACATTTGTGTCAGTTCCGCTCTGCGGCGTTGTCACTGGCCGCGATGTCTGCGAGTTGACAGTCAGGGTTGGGTCTTCCAGTCCAAAGGCGGGGATACCAACTCCCTCTCCGTATGTGTCGCCCTGCGGTATATAGGTCGCACTCATGGCCTCATTCGGCGGAGGAGGTGGAGGGATAGAGATTGTTTGCCCAGCAGCTATCTGAGCGTGTAACTTTGGGTTGTACGGCTGGTGCTGACCGGGCGGCGGCGGGGGGATGTATCCTGGCCGTCCGTCGTACATGCGCCCAAAGGCGCCGTGCCACGGAGGCTGCTGGCCGAGAGCACTCGCCGGAGGCGGACCGGGTGGTGGGGGTATCGCGACGCCGGAGGGGCCTGGTGCGGTGGGATATCGAGGAAGCGGCGGCGGCGGAGGCAGGTTCATCATATTACTTATTTGGCGGGCATTCGGAGCTCTCATGGCCGCCGCCGTCGGCGGCGGAGGCACCTGAATGGTCGTCGTGGGATCGGCGCCCGAGACATGTCTCTGGCCTGCCGGGGATACATGATGGACGGCGCGGGGGGCAACCCGCCTCGAGGAACAAAGTGGGCAGAGTTGTTGTCGACGGTAGACGGCGGCGAGGTGTATTGTCGAAGAAGAGAATTCGGTGTATGCGCTGGAGACGGGGAGACAGCAACAGCAGTGGCGCTAGTGGTGGAAGACCTTGGACGTAAGCTCGAGGCAGATGAGACAGAGTGGAGGAAGTGAGCCTGCTCTGCAGTCGCTATGTCGGAGGAGGATGGACCCAGGGGCCGGGGTCGATTGACAGCCGCCGGGGCAGTATGTGTGTACGTATGCGGATGTGTATGGGTTGTATGGGTATGTATTGTTGCGGCGCCAGCAGTTGGATGCGCTGGAGGATATGAAAAAGAGGACGGCCCCGTCAAGGAGGATGAGGACGACAGGGCATAGGCTGGAGGTTGGTCGTGGACGTTTGGCTTTGGAGTCCCGGCGACAGGGACTAGGTCCTGAAGACTGGGTCTCGAAGAGGAACGGAACCTGGCGGTCGAGAGAGACTGAGGCTGAGAATGGAGCGAAGAAGTGGTGATTTCTGGGCTCGTCGAGGTTATAGATTCTAAGATGGGCTCTTGAGGCTGAGATTGAGACCGAAGAGCCTGCTGTTGCGCCTGGGCATGAGCCTGAGCCTGGGCCTGTGCCTGAGCTGGTGGTAGGTCGAAATTGGCAGCCGGACGGTTAGCCCGTCGCAAGCTATCGCTACCCTTCATGGTTTGTATCTGCGGTGGAGTAACATGTCGAGGTGGGTCGTCTCGACAAGGATCCTGGGGGCTAGCCTAGGCCAGACCAAGCTAGGATGGGATAGAGACGGATGCTGAGATGTCAGGGATTGTGGAGTGGAGGACTGGGATGGGAGTGAGGAGGAGACGATTGATTGATTGATTGCTGGCAGACGGGAGAAGCTGACGGTTGAGATAGTGAGTGAGGAGCAGTAAGTTCTGGAGTTGACGACTAAGTTAGACCAACACGTGCAATATTGATTGATCGAACAAAGAATAGTAAAACCACTAAACTAATGCAGTACTGTATTCGAATAGCTCGATTTAGCTAGTTACGGCTTGACTATCAGCTTTATTCCGAGCCGTTAAAAGGGAAACTCTGTTTTCTCCTCACGTTCCCCTCAGTAGAAGGGAAGCAGACCTTTCGAACCTGACTGCGCCATGTTCTCACGTTAGGCTTTCAGCTCGAGGGCGTCTGGCGCTTAGCGACAGCTGAGGTGGTGTGCAGAGTGTGAAAAGACATGCGCTAGCTTCACTAATGGAGGGGGATCTCCAGCAAATCGGCATCATTCAAATGTCGCGAGTCTCGGGTAATGGGGGCCACCAATTGACAATTCCTGCCTGTGCTATTTTCAACTTCTTCCATTGGAATTGTCATTTTCGGAATGGTTGTCATGGGACCGTTATGTTTTGTTCACTTTCACCTCTACACTCAACATCATCTGCCAGACTTTTCTAAACCCTCCGTTTATTTATGTATTATCTTCCTCTTTCCATTGTCTAGGTCCACAGAACCCCTGGATCATAACCCATGGCAACTCAGATAACCTGGTATCATGAATACGAGAATGTTCCTGACTAGGGACACCTTGAAGTCAATTCCCCCTTACCAGAGCATTGGGACTCCCCGCAAGCGGACATCCCCTCGGCTATGGAAAAATTACGAATTGAAGGTCCTTTCCTGTGGCGTCACACTGAACACGAGATTCTGTATCATGAATTGTACTCTACTGAGAACGGTAAGCCGGAGAGCTTTTTATATCGCGATCCAATTAGCGGGCCGGGGAGATTGGCTTGACTGGGAAAACCTCCGTGGCCAAAACCTAACTTCATGTACTCTTCGTATAGAAATTACCTACCCGATTGACAAAGTTCACGATTCACCGGTAGAAACGGTTTCAAGTCGCATTTCAAGGTATCTAATCAGATGTATCTTTCAATATTAAACCTTAAACGCCGTGTCCCAGAACATGCTCGCCAGACGTAACTCAATCTACCATACACTGAATTTGATGCGACTTATACGCGCCTTGTCTCAAACAAGGCTCAGCTCACATAACACTGCAGCTTCCAAAATTGAATCCGTAGCCTTGCTGGCATTGCTCAAGATAGCCAGCATCCTCCTCGGATCCTACAGGAACGTTGTGCTTCCGCACGAGACCCGAGATCTTGAGGCTCTGCTCTCCCTCTGCGTGCCACCACTTGAGTTTCTGCAGTGTTGTGCCCTCTTCGTCATCTGTGCTAAGCTCCCACTTGCCTGAGGACACAGCCACCTCGCACTGTTCTTTGGGGAAATGGTACTCAGGCAAATACACAATCGTAGGCGACTCATCTGGTGCTGCTTTTGGTGCCTTGACCTTGAGAAGATATGTGCACTGTCGCAAATCAAATCCGGTGGACACAATGTCACCATATACCACCGTCGGCGTAGGGCGCACGAAAGCCTCAGCTGCGCGGAAGCCAGGGGCGTTGGTTAGCTGAGGATCCTTGGCTGAGGGCGCGGAGCTGATCGACGGATTGGTGAGTGTCCGTTTGAGGTTGTCGGGTGTAACATTTCGATCATCAGCCACATCCTTCTTCGTGTTTGCCGCGGTCGCAGTCCTCGCCAGATCCAGCGACGACTGCGAATATTCGGGAACGGGGGATTCTGGAAGTGGTTTGTCATCCAGCGAAAGGATGGACAGATCCTCTCCATTCCAAAAGTCTCCCCTTAGATGATCGTTTCTCGCACAGTATGTCCATAAGCAATGCCCTTCGATCTGAGATCCTTCAACTGCAAAGTAGTTGGCGTCCATTGCCGCCGACTGGCTCGAATAGTCGCCTGTCTTGTAGGCTTTCTTGTCATCCATATCATAGGGAATACCAAATTCTGACAACACACAGGGGTGCTTTCCTATACGGTCAAGGCCCTCTTGTCTCAGTGTTGCGAGCTGGTCACGGAGACAGTTTCGAATAGCCGTCTCTCCGATCCTGATCGCCAGCGCTGGATGCCAGTACTTGCCTCTCAAGACTCCGACCACATCAACATTCCACGTGCTATTCCAGTGTTTTGTCATGAGTGTGATACCGTCGTAGTAATGCGGTGTGAACGCCATTCGAGGATCCTCGTCTTCCGTCCCTTTGATCTCGGGCGGTAATTCGAGTGTAGGAAACTGCATAAGCATAATGCAATCCTTATGGACGGCACGGCAAATTTTGACATATTTCCGCCAGAAGTCCATGAAATAGGTATTGGTGAATTGCGGATAATCGATGACCTTACCGGTATTCGGGTTTTTGGCAAAATAGTCCTTGCGAAGGAGGGTATCGGTTTCCATGTCCCAAACTCCATGCTGTGCCCAGACACACTCGCCAAGCTTCCAGCCAGGAAGCACTGGCAGTAGTACGACAATTTACTCTACTACCTATAGCTATATTGCTAAATGTTGGTTGGCAGTTGTTTATTTTTACCTAGGCTAGAACGAAAATACTGTTACGTATTAATTTTCACAACTTTTATTTGAAAATAACCAACTATAAGTCGAGGAAAATATAAATGAGTTATTAAATGAATGTTTTAATACAATACAATACAAGTCTATTAAGCCCGTCATGCCCTTGTTTGGTTCGTTCATGCTCTCCCAGCCAATGACAACGGCATCTTCCAGATCGCCTGCCTCGTGAATTCGCTGGGCAAGTTGACCGCATGCTCTCATAAAATGGTCCTGCAGATAATCCTGGATGTTCACACCGTCAATTATACACTTTGGAGCAAAGTCTTTGCCAGCAAAAAACATGGTGAATATGGTACCAGCTGCAAGTCGATAGTAGTTCGTTGACCAGATCATTTTTGGAAACTCATCAGGGTTGGGATATGTATTCTGAACAATTGCTGCTTCAGTCGCGGCGAAGCTCTGAGGGTTGAGGCCGCATGCATATATAGTCCATAACGGGGCTCCCGAACCACCAGTGAAACGAGACCAAACGTCCTGGTGAGGGTCCATGAATATATAGAATCCATACTCCTTTGCTATTCTCAGAATATCAATCGTATGTTGGATGAAGTCTTCGTCGTATTTCCCAGGTCCTGCGGCCTCGAGTGCCTCCCAGGTAAAGATGTAGCGGATAGTGTTGAAGCCGTATCGTCTGAGGCGCGCAAAATGAGATCGTGCATCTTCTTTGGGGAAAGGACGCTGGTGGAATGTTACATTATCGCCATCGAAGAAGTCAGTGGGAATGTGAGATGGTTGATCGGGTTCGCTCGGGAGTTTGGCATCGGCTGCGAGATTGATACCACGGAGGACTACTTGTCGACCGTATCCATCACGGAACTGGCCATCTTCAATCAACAGGCGAAAAGACGACATGATTTGCCCTTCTCTAGACCGCTATACTGGTGTTGAGAGAGCAAGAATGCGGAGCTGAAGGGGAAACTGGGAAATAGGCCAAGTCTGGTTAGCTGGGGCAACCACTTGACGATGACGTTCAAGGCTATGCGCCTGGGGACAAACAGGGATAAGAGGGCCCTTGTTAGTCAGCGGGATATAGGTCGGAGGGGAATGTGTTTCATGGAGAAGCTGGAATAAATGACAATTTCTTCGATATCTAGGAGTATAGAGAAGCTAGAATGGCATCCAAGGGCTTTCAATTTTTCGGTGTCTCATCCTTCTTGATTCCGAGGTCATGAGGGTCATAGTCTCATAGACCATCACCTCCATGTCCCCCACTACCCGGAGTTTATGAACAACCCGAACATCAGCCGATTTGAATCCGTATTCGCTCTAATATCAGCCAGCCACTTTAGATAAGAATTAGTGATCGTGTTAAGATAAGTCTCTGTAGGCGTCATGGGAATGTATATTGATCGTATACTGAAACATGAGCATAGTGGCGGACAGGTGAGTAAAAATGCATGACCACTGCAATTAAACTTAAAAGCAGCACCCTCGAAACCTTGGGGAGAAGAAAAGAAACCGAGAATGCCCTGTCAGTTTAAGAAAATGCGGATATAAAACGTGAATAATGACCAAAAGTTCCGAGCAGATCAATCAATCAATCGTATTCGTCATCCATGGGTCCGATGGTGGCTTTATTTAGGCGCTAAAACGAATGCCGCACCCAGGCAAATTTAGTCAGCTAGATCTCTTGTTGCTCGTGTAAGCGAAGCAACTTGTCCGAGAGTCCGTCGAAGCCCCCCCTCGGAAGTTCTAACACGAATTCTACCTAGGTAATATAGTTGTGCAACAAGAATAGAAGCTCAGAACCTCGTAAATAGTTCGAACCGCGTGTGCGAGTGTGTGAGACTCCCTATACTGCCCCAAATGATCTCGTCAGCTTCATCCTCTCCTCTTACGTTTTGCACTCAAGAGTGAGAACTTGGTCAGATACTAACGACAACCCGATTCCTTTGACCGAATCAGGCATAGCTTTACGACCTCGCAAATCGGACATTTTACGCAATTACAAATGCGAAAACCCGTCGCCGTTAGTTAACTCCGCTGGAGCTGCCTACTTTACTTTGCTCCCCTCGCCCAACCAATCCCCCATTTTCTTGTTATTTTACGTGAATCAACAGCCTGCCTTGTTCTAGAATCTCTCTCATACAGCTGAGAACCCTTGCTTCACATCGGATTTTATTCTCGGGTTGAGAATATCAACTCTAAAATCATCTGTCACCGACCCACACACATTTGCCGGCACTGCTGCTATTCCGGTTGTGGCTGGACTAATATATCATCAACTCCAAATACCCCTACGAACATCACATTCGGCGATCCGGTAAGAGTTGGGACTTGTCGGATTCTGAATACCGGACTCGAATTTCATCGTTTTTGTGTTTTGGACTCTCCCGGTCCAAGAGCTGAAGCCGTCCGGCGCTTCCGTCTGCAGATACGGAGACATCGCCCGGTGACCTCGGGAAGGGCCTTGAAGCCCATGACGACGCCTGAAAGCAAAAGCACTTAGAGTTGGTGTTTCCTGCTCGTGGTTCGTTGCGTACTTCTATAGCCGCTGAGGCTTTCTGGATGATCTGGCCATTCTCTATATAATATTCACAGACACTGCATCGTCACATAGATAGCATGCGCAAGTCAACGACGCCTCAGCCAAATGGTCCAGAGAGCATCTCCTCTGCGCGGGTCTCCAAGCTTGCCAGAAGACCGCACCGTAAATCGAGAAACGGATGCTTCAACTGCAAAAGGAGAAAAGTAAAGGTGAGTCCTCAGAAAATAGTCTCCGAATGTCCCAGATCAGAGCTGACAAGACCCCAGTGTGACGAGGTGAAGCCAGCTTGTGCCAACTGCGTGCGCTTTGGCATACCCTGCGATTTCGCACCACAACCACCTTCCAGTGACGACTCAGCGCCGCACACTTCTCCCCCGGAGATACTCTCAGTTTTAGCAGAACCTGCCACGACACCGCGACGTGGTCCTGGAAGGCCACGCAAGGACTGGGCTGCACTCACGCGACCCCCACCTCCTCCCCCGCCAGCATCAGACAGGACGACAACATCACCGTCTTCGACGTCAGCTACGCCAGTTTCCTCTTCAACCATATCAAACTCGCAGATATGTTCCTTGAATATCGCTGACGCCGAGTTACTCTTCCACTTCATGGCCAATACGTCAAGGACCTTACACGATGCTGATGACCCTGTCGATGATATCGCATCGTTCTGGGCGCGAAATGTCCCCCAGATCGGCCTTTCCTACCATTTCGTCCTTCATATGATGTATGCTCTGGCAGGGTATCATCTGGTATACCAAGAACCAAAAGGGACTGAACGGCATTCTCAAAGCCTCGCTCTTGCGGCGCATCATGCGGAGCTCGGTATTTATGAAATGAACAGGACATTAACGAACCTCAACGAAGCAAATTGTGGCGCTCTCTATGTCGCAGCGGTGCTCGTCTGCTATTGCACCTTTGCAGCTGGCCCGACAGGTCCCGACGACCTTCTTGTGTGTGTTATTGGCGAGGGAATCTCGCAAAGATGGCTTCCCGTGATTCATGGAGTCCGGTTGATCCGACAGAGCATCGAACCAGCAACGCTCTTTACGGGCCTCATGGCTCCTCTCGGCGGCGGTGGCACAAATTCAGAGATGGAAGATACAAGACCCGATTTTCTGGTTATGGGGTTCTCGTACATTGATTGGGTTGGGCCACTTGAGAAGCTTCGACTATGGATAGCATCTCATGAGAACCCAGATACTGCTCTGTACCTGAGGGTTCACAAAAGCTTGTGCGATGTGTACGAGGCCAACTTTGGCAACACCGAGGGACTTGTCCAAGTCCCAATGATGAACAAGTTTGTGTTTGGCTGGCTGTACCGCATGCAAGATCTGTTTGTCGGGTGTCTTCAGCGAAAGGCACCTCAGGCTCTGCTTTTGATGGCGTATTATGTCCCTTTGTTCAGGACAATGAAAAGGTCATGGTTTATGGAAGGATGGGCAACACATCTGCTCGAAACGATAAGAGGTTTGTTAAGTACGGACTTGATAGGTTGGTTGGATTGGCCGGTAGAAATAAGTCGGCAGCCTGAGTGATAACAAAGATAGAATGGAAGATGATGAACAAACTGGATCTTGACCGCTCTGTTGTCGCACCGGATGATTTCGTGAATTGGCCTAATAATGCTGTTTCAGAAATCCCTGTCGTGATGTTATTTTCGAATAGATATTGAGGCTTGTCGTGAAAGTGTCAGTCAAAATATGTTAACTATGGATCAAAGAATATTGGCTCTGCTTTCCCGTGATATTAGAATGTTGAAGAGACAAACCACCCTAATCAGAGAAATTTTTGGGTATATATACACATTCGATCACACGGCCGGCCCCCAATTTACTCCAAATCGGTTATGTCCGCCATGACCTACGAGCCATTTATGCTAAGTGCCTCCTTTCCGAAATATCCGCCCCCAACCAACGATATGACTTCCTTTCCGAAAACCAGCTTCGAATGCGAAAACCCCATGGAAGTTCCACTTCCATTTTCGTATACAAGATAAGGTGTGTGCGGGCCCTGTGGCGACTCGGTTGTCGGTCTTGGTGGTTGCATGGTGGTATTCACATGCAAGCTATTCTCCTTATGGGTTTGCCAGTGTCTCAGTCCACCTCTTCAATGGCACAACAAGAAGTTCTATGTGATACTATAGAGATCTCCGCTAGTCGATCTCATCCGAATGCTTCACACCAGTGATCCTTTCTTGCACCCAGTGTACGGCTGATCTGCCAAAATCATATATGCTAGAGCAAAATGACTCCAGTGGTATCACGGGCTCATCAGGCTTCCAGACCGAATTAACAAGCCTTCCCGGTCCATATAGCTGATCGCGATACACCGTGCATGATACCTTATATTGAATGGTGCTGCGAATCACTGAACCCGGCATGGAGGGTGGTGTTTCCGCCAGCGCAACCCAGACCGCATGAGTATACCCTCGCCAAGGGAACCTTTCTATAACGGTTATCGTGGCATTGTAAAACTTGACATGCTCAGGAATGTTGGATGTTTTCTCCTCTAGCGACCTGCAACCTTTGCAATGAGGGAGTTCCTTGAAAGGCTCTGCCCCATGTCGGTGTTCATGACTGTGCGTAACACCGCCGTTCTCGTTTCTCTTAACGTGGCACTTTGTCGAAAAGAGGTGCCAGCTTCTGTTTATCTTGACTACCTCAATCTCGGCGTCCGATCGATGATAGGATGCAGGTTCAGGAGCTAGAGCCTTCCACTGAGAACAAGGATGATTATGTAAGTAGCAAGTTGGTTTGGGGTTGACATCATTCACCCTAGACTGGGTGCTGATACCGCTGGATGAAATATTGCTTTCGTAGTGACGGGTGTTTCTCGTTGTTGCACCATCGTAAAAGTGTGTCTCATGGGAAGATGTATGAAAACTCGCGGTTCTATATTTGGGGGGAGTATGTGGGTAATCATGTAGTTGAGATTTTGAATTAGACCACCATGGGATTGCGCTCGGAGTTTCTCCATTCTGTGCATTCTTTTGTGATCTTATTGTTTCGAAGGCTTGGGGATAGGCTCCAGGATAGTATCTTCAGATTCGTCGTTTCTTGGAGAAGCTTGAGAAGCAACAGCAAGTTCAAGTGCTGACTTGGTAGGTTCCTCAGACTCTTCCCCTAATGCAAGCTTCAAACGGCACCGAAAACAGCGCCTGCCGAGTTTCCGGCATTTCGCACATTGTCTTTTTACTGGAGTGCAGGAAGAATCAAGGGTTTCTTTGAAACGCTCGGTTTCGGATTCGGATTCACAGCCATAAGACTCGAAGACATCCTCGTACAATGAGTCCATGTCGGTGGATCGGCTAGGCTGTGGTAGAGAGAGTGTACAGCCATGTTACAGAAATACCTGTTCGAAGCGACGTCGAAAGAAGGTTATGTGTGCACGTGTAGGGCAGCTCGTGATTCAGATGAAAGCTTAACAAACCTTACTTTGGTCCAACACTCACTAAACGTCAGACTTCTATATCTAGCAACTGACTTTTGGATTGTTCACTGAAAGCTCAACTTGAGTAATCCGACTGTATCACAAAATTTCGATGCAACACCTAGATTTACTTTTGTACCCAATGAACGGCATGAAGAGGGTGACAAGTAAATCGCAAAATAATGTCTAATGACTATAAAATTTGACGCTCTGTGACAGCGCAACTCAGTATCAAATTACAGTTGCCGCTGTATCATAGAGTCTAGCATGAAGATGTCGCGAACTGATATACTCCCTCTTTTGTGTCACCCACACTACAGTGGCTCAACATTACATGCCTGTCGAATCAATAGTGAGTACCTTAAAATAACGGCCTAAGATCTGTAAGCGAAGTTTATATTTATGCACCTGGTTTTTTGTCCAAGGATCTGTGTAAGTTGCTGGTTGTATATGAATTACGCTGGCTTCTCATTGGTTTGCCATAAAGCACTGACTGCCTGGGCTTCTGCCTAACGAGCCATGTTGCTATACATTAATGATTACCCAAGCGCCGTGTCATATACGATTTGATTTGGCAGATTCACAAGGCCGTGTTTCAGTAATGAAATAAGCATTGTGGATGGCACTGTTGAGATCAGTATTTATACCCAGTTGACATGACACTCTTTGTTTATCCACAATAATTATCGCCTTTCCTCCCACTACCCTCACACCCATATCTCACAACCTCTATTTCCCGCACAATATGGACTCTCAAGAAGAATCGTTTTCTATACCAGATTTTCCACCACGAGATCCTTCTCTCGAAACTCGCCCTGTCCCTGACAAGCGCTCTTTTAACATCCGCTCATTCGGTCCTGGTGCTGATCCAGCCATTCAGAAAACATCCCGATATCTCAGCGATGTAGACCTGGATATCCGGCCCTCAGATTACAGTGATGAGCCTGAATTTGATAGTCAAGTGTTTGAAAGAGAGAGGCCCTTCAATCGGTGGATCCGTGACAATGAAGACTGGTTAGGCTACAAAAAGAGGTCTGACGATGTGCGCAAGCTTCTCTCCGCCGTAGAGGCACATCAAAATAAGACACGAGGACCACTCGGACAGGCAGCCACGGATCCAACATGGGGTTATTTCGTCTTTGTCACATCTTATTCCAATCTGGCGTGCCAAAAACTCAACCAAGCCCTGGAGAACCTGGTTCAGGCCACACTCAGAAGCTTAAGGCTAATGTCACCATCTCTTTATAGTGAGGAAGCAACTAAAAGATTCAAGCTTGAAGTCATTGAAGACAAAGAGGCTCTAGAGAATGCGTCAGAAGATCGAGTAAGAGAGGAATTCCGTGCTCATCTCAGAAGTCTCGGGGTACTTGAAGACGACCTCATGTTCAGAGGAATTGGTACAAGCAGGTTCTCAGCATGCATCCTTCTTGATGAACAAACAATCAGCAGATTGGCCACTTTTTCCTTCTGCCTCGACATTGAAAGGGATGAGCCTCGTCTTGCCAGAGTCTTTGTGAGGATGATCGATCCAAAATGGGACTATCCTGCGGAGCCGTACCCAGAGGCAGTTGATGATGACGGTATGCCATATAGAGGCGGAGATGACTGCCCTGTTACTGCTCTCGCAGAGCTCTATCGCATTATGGACGGAAATTTGATGGGGGAGTATCCTTTCTTGTGGACTTTACCTTAGCTCATGCTACCCTATATCAGCCATCAGGTCAGGATTATCAATAAAAGCAACTCCTCACATTCCCACTTGATATTTCTACTAGGATCTATGTATAGTTGTAAGTACCAACGGACTGTTCAACTTATTGAAGTGTCGTTGAAATATTTCTGCGAATGTGAAATTGTTATAGCTCGTGATTTAACACTATTTTCGAATATGTTTGAACCTTGTTCCCGAGGATTGTATGAGACCATGTGGGGATATCGCGAAGTTGTAATCTATACCAAATATTGAATATTGAACAGGAACCATTAAGATAGATGAAAGCTCGACAAGAAAGACAACATACCTTACTCATATATCTAAGGTACTCTACAGATAGTGCTAAGGTAGGTTGGTGAGGTGGGACCCAAGACGTAGGCGGGACATCTTCGGCTATCAGTGAGCTTCGAATGACATAATTCATCCACAGAGCAATTCCACCTGCAATAGCCTGGCTAATGAGTGTATGATCCATCCACTCGATGTACTTTTGAGCGTTGTCTTTTGGACTTGTCGACCTCACTCGATTGAATTATTTCGCTGGCTGAGATATCTGAAAGACTGCCACAAATTTCAGCTTTAAGCATTAAGAGAACAAAGGGAGCTCCCACAAGCTTGGTGGGGTACCCTCCAACACAACAGAAATCTAGCCATCATGTCAGGGACAAAGGCAGCCCTCAAGGCCATTAACGATGCTATTCGCCAGCAAAAGTTTGACGATGCGGTGAGCAAGGCAAAGGAGCTACTGGAAAAGGATCCCAAGAACTACCAAGCGTGAGAATACCAAATATGTGCAACAAAGAGCTGCAGTACCCCGCCATGATCGGCTCAAGCTGACAACCTTTCCAGTCACATTTTCCTAGCCTTTGCCTTAGATAAGAAGGACAGGCTTGACCTAGCTCAGGAGACTTATCGATCTGCGACGTGGCTTCGTCCCCAGGAGGCACAAGCATGGCAGGGTTTGATCAAGCTCTTTGAGAAGCAAAGCAACAAGAAGCTGGCAGATTACCACCAGGCAGTCGTTAATTTGGCGCAGATTCATCGAGATGCTGATGATATGTACAAATGTCAAGATGTTGTGGACAAATTTATCGACTTTGCAAGAGTTCAAGGTGATGAGACACAATATGCTGAAGCACTTTCGATCCAACTGCCGGAAAGCCCTCTATACCCTATCCTTGAGGGCCGGTTCCCTCACCCAGCAAAGACATATGAGACGATAGCGCACATCTTAGAGAAGGCTGAGAAACACCGGATAAATACTCTCATCGGAGAGCGACGAACCAAACTGGGCGCTAAACTCACCGAGGTCACCCTTGACGCCAAGCGGGAAGTTTACAGCCAGAGTAAACTTGAGCACATTTATCGACAACTCATCAACTGGACAAATGACGATGATTTGAGACGGCAGTATGAAGAAAAGCTTCTCCAGCTTTGTTATGATCGTCTCCTGGTCGCTCCAACGGGCCCTGAAAAGGACGCTGAACGTCAGAAAGTGCTCGATCTTGCCAACGGCATGGTTGCCATAAAATATCCTTATAAGCTTGCTTGGGATATTTCTATAGAGTGGCAGGACAAGAAGGAGATTCGAGAATGGGACGTGGATGTCCTCCGAGCTTACTGTTCATTCTTTCCCGACAGTGATCTTTACAAAGTTATCACAAGCTACCTGACAAGCCCAATCTCACCATTCCCACCGGAGAAGCCACAAGAAAAGGCGAAGGCAGCCCTGAATGAGTCAGACGAAAGTTCCGACGACGACGATGGTGGAGTCCCTACCCTTGTGGTTCCTTTGACCGATGAGGATCGACTCATCATGATAACCGAAGGCATTACTACTGCTGATTCTATTCTCGCGTACCGACTCACTGGCCAATATCTTCTTCACATTGGAGAGTATGAGAGTACTGTTGAGCTTATGCGCAAGGGATTGGCTCTATTAATACAGGAGCGTAAGAAGACAGGCCTTTCATTCGCAAATGCCGAAGACTCTTATTACCTTTCGCTCGGAACAGCACTAGTCTATTACCAGTCCCCCAGACATCACAAAGAGGCGAAGGAGCTGTTCGACAAAGTTCTGGAGCGGGATAACACCTCCACTTCCGCCTTGATCGGCGTTGGTCTGATTTACGAGGAAGAAGAGGAGTACGATGAAGCTATCGAGTATCTTACTCGGGCTTTGGAACGTGATCAAACAAACATCAGGGTAAAGTCTGAGGCCGCCTGGGTCAAAGCACTCAAGGGAGATTGGCAAACCGCAAAGGATGAACTGCACGAATGTCTGGAGCCGCTGGAAAAACAAGGCACTGCATCAAAGGAGTTGCTGGGTGAGACGCAGCATCGCCTGGGAGTATGCCTCTGGAACATCGATACCAGTAAGGCTGCACGAAAACAACGAAAAGGAGAGTCCGCGTACGCATACTGGCTTAATGCCCTGAACAACAACCTCAATTACGCACCCACATACACGTACCTAGGAACATACTATGCCGACTATGCGAAGGATAAAGGCAGATCGCGACGTTGCTTCCAGAAAGCACTGGAGCTGTCTCATGCCGAAGTGGTTGCAGCCGAAAGACTTGCACGCTCTTTTGCGGACGACGGAGACTGGGATAGAGTCGAGCTCGTCGCCCGCCGAGTTGTTGACTCTGGCAAGGTAAAGCCGCCACCAGGATCTAAGAGGAAGGGCATTAGCTGGCCATTTGCTGCACTCGGCGTGGCTGAGCTCAATAAGCAAGACTTCCATAAGGCTATTGTGTCTTTCCAAGCAGCGCTTCGTATTAGCCCCGAAGATTACCATTCCTGGGTCGGTCTCGGGGAGAGCTACCACAGTTCCGGTCGGCACATCGCTGCCACTAAGGCTATTCTGAATGCACAAAGGCTGGAGGAAGAAACTGAAGCAGATATTTCTGGAGACACCTGGTTTACCAAGTATATGCTTGCTAACATTAAGCGTGAACTGGGCGAGTATGACGAATCTATCGCTCTCTACAGGTCCGTCATTGAGACGCACCCTGGGGAGGAGGGTGTTATTATCGCCTTGCTCCAAACAACAGTCGACAACGCCCTTTCATCTGTCGAGAAAGGATTATTCGGAAAAGCAGTCCAGCTTGCAACCGAGACCATTGAGTATGCAAAGACAACCGAAGGCAGTGTTCTTGAGACTTTCAACTTCTGGAAAGCCATAGCTGATGCATGCTCTGTCTTCTCTTCTGTTCAGAGTCGCACGCGTGATTTGCCCTGCGAATCCATTAGTGAGCTTCTCAAGAAGGGCTCACAGGACGCTTATGAGATTTTCGCCAGTGTTGACAAGGTTGGCACTGATGTGGTCTTCGCAAAGGGCTTGTATGCAGATGATGAGCAGCCTGGGGTTGATCTCACCCGATGTATCCACGCTACGATTTTGTGCCACAAGCAAGGTGTTCACATTTCGTCTAATGATCGCCACGCGCAAGCCGTGGCTTATTACAATTTGGGATGGGCAGAACATCGCGCGCATATTTGCCTGCCATCTGAGATCAGGAAGAAGTCCAGCAGCTACGTCAAAGCTGCGGTGAGGTCATTCAAGCGTGCTATCGAGTTAGAAGCTGGAAATTCGGAGTTTTGGAATGCCCTTGGTGTAGTAACCAGCGAGATCAACCCTACAGTAGCACAGCATGCTTTCGCCCGAAGTCTGTACCTAAACGAGAGAAGCCCTGCGGCCTGGACGAATTTGGGAACTCTCGCCCTTTTGTCCGGAGATGTTGAGCTGGCTAACGAGATCTTCACGAGGGCCCAGTCAACTGACCCTGACTATGCACACGCTTGGCTAGGACAAGGATTTGTGGCTCTTCTTCATGGTGATGCCAAAGAAGCCCGAGGACTATTCACCCATGCAATGGAGATTGCAGATGCATCTTCAGTACCTACCAGGCGTCACTACTCAAGCTCCCTCTTCGATCATATTCTTTCATCGCCTCCCAATGAAATTAACGTTGAATCGCTCATTCAACCACTCTTCGCTCTCAATCAATATCAAAGCCTCAAATCTGATGACCTGGCATTTGGTCACTTGACGACACTATTTCAAGAGCGTACCAGAGAGAGCAGCCGTGCTGTTGATGCACTAGAAAAGATCTCCTCGAGCGTTGAGGCCGATTACGAAAGCACCGAATCCCCTCAAAGTCTCGCCAAGTTTGCTCTGGCCAAAACGGATCTAGCACGAGCATACCTCGCTTCTGGTTCATACGAGAAGGCAGTTGAGTGTGGCGAGCTAGCACTAGGCTTGAGCAGCGAGGAGGCAGAGAACGAGCTCTCAAGTGAACAACGCAAGAGAGCTCGCTTGTCTGCACATCTCACTGTAGGATTGGCACAGTACTACAACAACCAGTTCGATGAAGCGATCACGTATTTTGAGTCTGCTCTGGAGGAGTCTGATGGCAACCCCGATGCTGTATGCTTGTTGGCTCAAGTACTTTGGGCTCAGGGAGCCGAGTCGTCTCGAGAGAGAGCTCGTGAAGCACTGTTTGAGGTGATCGAAAAACATCCCGAACATGTACAGTCAGTTCTTCTTCTTGGTGTGGTGGCTTTGTTGGACAATGACGAGGATTCTTTGGAAGCAGTGGTCGAAGAACTTAACGGTCTTCGCACCAATCACAAGGTAACAGCCTCAGAGCAGTCGCACATTGGTGAAGTACTACGGGCCATTGCCACGCTTGGAGAAGGACGCACGGAAGAGGATATGAGAACACAGGTACAGACAGATATCATGCTCTACCCTGACCTACCTCATGGTTGGTCTGCTCTGGCCCAATCTACAGGCGATGAGTACGCGGCTCAGATGGCGCTCAAGGTCGCAGCAAGGGGCATTCCTCCAAAGGGGTTATTGGAAGCACAGGATCTAGCAAAGGCATATGCTGGAACATATACTGCTGGAGATGCTCAGCGAGCAGCGTTCTTGGCGCCTTGGGAACAGAGTGGCTGGACATCGCTGGCCGCTGCCACTGAGGGCATTTAACGAATGCAGATCTGTACGAGGATAGTTTGGAACACAATCAACATGTAGCATAGCGTCATGGAAGTACGTGCATAGGATGACTGTATGTACAAAGTTGTTAAAAAAGGGGTATCAAATCTAAATCCACTAGCCCCTCACGATGCCTGTCTTTCATTTTGCCTTATTTCCTCCTTCAATCTCGCCAATCTTCCATCGACCCATGTTTTCTGCCAGGCCTCAATCTTTCCGCCAAGCATAACACACTTATCCGGCTCCAATAAGATCATTCCTCTGGCAATCACCGTCCCAGCCCTGAGTAAGATCTTCTCTCCAATCTGAGTCTTACCAACTCCGATACTGTCAAAACGTCGTAGTTCAAGGGCAAAGAGTTTTGTTCCTTTGCAATCCTGCAGGACGAGTCTATGCGTCGCATTCTTTCCTGCTGGTTTTGGGCCAGCTGTATTCCGAGAAGCTGGGGGTCGCTGGGTTTGACCATCAATGCCATCTTCATCATCGTCTTCTGCTGTAACACGAACAACTTCTCTTCCACGAGTTGTCTCACCCCTAGCCACAGCCTCCATCTCTTCAACCTGTTCCCAGCGACTCGAGGCGAGATTCTCGATATCGAGCACTTGCACATGTACAGGTCTCGGGACACGCTTCTCACGAGATTCTGTAGAGTCCGCATCAGAGGGGAAACTCTGAAGAGAACCTGTGCTTATGATTGTACTGCTAGTCAAATCCGCTGCCAGCAATCGAGCTTTGGCAGTGGCTAACAGAGAAGGAAGTGGTGGTGGAGGTGAGCGGGTGGTTATAAGTGAGTTGAGAAATGCAGTTGAGGGATGAGGAAGGTTTTGTGCCAATATTGAAGCACGAAGTTGGCCGACGAGATCCATTTTTTGTTACTGGTATACCATCACAATATTGATCTTTTGGTGTTGAGAAATCTAAGATGCAGCTCGTACTCAGCCTTGTGAAGGGAATGACGTTCCAGTGGCTCAGAGTGGAGCATCCCCTAAATTTAGCGTGCCGTGCCCCTGGATTGTAGGTCGTCAGCCAGTGACAGCCACTAACGGTCCTTCAGCGTGTCAAGCTCAGGTCAGCCTTGTTAACCTCCAGCTCAGCTTCAAACCGAGCTCGCTACGCTTCCGGCCACGATCATCCTCATCTTTCGTCTCCGAACTTCGACAGGTCGCAGAAATGTCTACAATAGCCTCACCACGCGATCCTCCTCGCCGTACTCCCACAAACTCCAACCGTCCCTCCTTCGAAACCTCCCGGTCCGCACTGGCGTCTCCCGTCCTCACACAAGGACCTACACAGCCTCCTGGCCCCCCTCAGCAACAGCAACGCAAAACGTCTTCCAATCGCGCTGCTCTCCGCGAGTACTACAATCTGCGCGCCTCGGCCCCTCGTATAGAGATTCCCGATTCTGAAGTCCCAGCTACAGAGATCGATGCCCCTGACTTCAACGCCGATGAATATGTCGCCAAGATTGTTGAGAAGAGCAGTCTTGAGGAGCTTTTGAGGCTATATACACGAGTTGTGGGAGAAGTGCGCGCGCTGGATGCGGAGAAGAAGGCTTTGGTATACGACAATTACAGTAAGCTTATTACAGCAACAGAGACTATTCGCAAGGTACGTTCATGGGCTACTATTTGAAGAGTCGCGATACTGACAATCGTGACTAGATGAGAGCAAATATGGATCCTCTGAATCCTATGGCCTCAACACTCGACCCGGCAATCGCACAAATCTACAGCCAAGCATCCTCCATCCGAGATGCCCTTCGGGAAACCGTTCCCTCACCAGATTCTGAGGAGGGCAAGAAACGAGACGCAGCAACCAGACAACAACGGACAAGAGAACTCGCAGCACAGGTTCTAGCGACACCTCAAAGATTACGTGCTCTTGTTAGTGAGGGAAAGATAGCGCAAGCGCGCAAAGAGTGGGTGATGCCACGAAAACTGCTAGAATCATGGAAAGAGAAAGGACTTGGTGGCACTGACGTCGAAGAGTGCATTGAAGAGGGTGATGATGCGTTGAGACCAGTCGACAATAGAAGCAGCGCTTCAAGTCCAAGGATATCAAGGGACGAACGACTATCAAGAGATGAAAGACGATCAAGAGATAGCCGTGTGTCAAAAGACGGACGGTCATGAACTGCAGGTTACGAAATATACCCAATGACTTATTGTAACATATTATCACTACCCAGGGCTAATGAATGAATGATTTTCTAAATACTTGTGACTCTCTATCGTGAAAGGAATTTATTTAAATCACAGCGTTTCTGTTTTGCCAAGTCATAGCTCATCCGGAAGCTACTTTCTGGACCTAATAGACAGTGTAGAATGCGAGCACACACAGTATGAGCTCACTTGACCCTCCTCCACCATACAGTTTCTGCACTTAGCTTCAAGCTCCAACAGCTTCTGGCTTTACCTATGTGAAGCTAAACGAGAGAATTGCTGGTGAGTGAGCCTTGCACCCTGCACTTTCAATTGGTAATAGAGACCCCTAACAGGCTGCATTCAAGACCAACTTAACGTTTGAGCATCACATATCACTCATTTGTAGCACATTTGCTATGAGAGGCTCTGTTCTGAGATTGAACAGACTACTTACAACAATCTCAAGCTCAGCTCGATTTCCTAGCTCACCTCTTACAAGGGCTTTTCCTCTTGTAAACACAAGAAGATTCTGTTCTTCTTGTCATTCTCTAAACAACTCGTCACTCAAGATGGCCGACAATGGTGCTTGGGGCGCCTGGCAGGTTGAATCTTCAACCTTCACAAAGGCAGTAGTTGCAGCTATGCAGAAGCTATACCCTGAGGAAATCGCAGATAAAAGCTGGGACAACGTTGGGCTCTTGGTAGGGAACTCAGAAAATGATGTCAAGAAGTCAAAGAAGGTCTTGGTGACCAATGACCTGACCTACCAAGTCGCCGTTGATGCTATTGAGCAGGATGTTAGTGTCATTGTTAGCTATCGTAAGTCTTCATCGCATATCTTGAGTCGGATTTTGGAATTCACTAAAACGATGCTAGATCCCTTCATATTTGGAGGCCTCAAGTCCATTACCAACAAGGATCCTCAGCAAGCTACTCTTCTACGCCTTGCCAAGGCTGGTATTGCTGTCTACTGCCCTCACACGGCAGTCGATGCCGCTCCCGAAGGACTCAACACATGGCTTGCAGATATTGTTTCTGGCCCTCACCAAAGCCAACGCTCTGTCGCGATCCCCTGTAGCACTGCTCCCTCCAGTCACTCTGGCGCAGGCTATGGTGCCATCGGCCGCTTCGACAATGCTGTTTCTCTCTCCGAGATCATTCTTCGTCTAGCTGAGAAACTCGGAGGTCTCAAGCACGTTATGGTAGCAAGTCCTGTTGGTGCTGATGTCAAGACTACCAAGATTAGCAGCTTTGGTGTTTGCGCTGGTAGCGGGTATGATGTGCTCAAGAAGGCTGAGGTTGATCTTTTGGTGACTGGCGAGACCAGCCATCACTCAGCTTTGAGAGCTATTCAACAGGGACAAACACTTGTCCAGGTCTTTCACAGCAATTCTGAAAGAGGATATCTTCAAGAAGTGCTTAAGCCCAAGTTAGAGGCTGCTATCAAGGAGAATGTTCCCGAGGCGGAGGTTGTTGTGAGCAAGTACGACAAGGATCCTTTTACTATCTTGGATGTCAATGACCTCAAATAGTTTGAATAGGATTGAACAGTTAAAGCGAAAAGGAGCAATAAAATCCCAGATAAACTCTGTCAACTTCCATAGATGACTCACTGCTGAACTTTAGTGGTATGAGTGATCTGGGTTTTTTCCGTGGACGGCGGCTCAACGTCAGATGCCGCCTCACACTGTGCATTTTACCCCACGATTGATATCTAATCAATCAATCAATCAATCAACCTCTTACTTCGTTCTACCTCCAACAAGCTCCATACCTTAATATCCTCCTTTCTCCAGCCAGAACGATGTCGCAAATCACAGACGAGTCCCTACGTGAGGCCATCAAGCAGCGCCTCGAAGCTACTCACGTTGAAGTCACAGACATGTCTGGTCAGTTCTTTTCTACTCTACTCTACCCCGCGAACCCCTCCAAGCCGATCACGGCGTAGAATCCGACATAGCTAACATGAGGATATTGTAGGCGGCTGTGGTCAAGCCTTCAACTCTGTCATCGTCTCTCCTCAATTCCAGGGCCTCAACTCTCTCAAGCGTCACCGTCTCGTCAACGCCGCCCTCAAGGACGAAATCGCCATTATTCACGCCTGGACCGCCAAGTGCCAGACACCTGAGGAGTACGCAAAGACGAGCGCAGCCAACGACACCGCGCAAGCGCAGCCATAGATCACCTTTTCTTTATCTTCCACGATGTCGGGGTTATACTACATGGAGTTTCTGCATAAAAAGGGCACGCGACAGGCATAGGGATGGTAGGGCGAGTATGTAACGGAGGGTCTAGATAACGATATCCGTACGTAAGCGGTCTTTACGCCGCTGTACATCACGAAGTAACAAGAAAACCAAGGAATCGAGTTTATAATTAGAGCATCTTTATTTGGCAAGCGTACAACGCGGAAACAACAAGATGTGTTTGTATGCGCCAACACCATAACCTCCATGAAGGCATCCATCTTCTTTTCCTACCAGCGCGTCTCCATACTCCCGTGAACCAATGACCATCTCTTGGCTTGAAATTCATGTATACGTTTATGCATCTACAAAAGACCCAGCAAATCGTCACTGTCCTTCTTGGGCTGTTGAGGAGCGCCTCCTTGGGCCTTTTGTAGCTGCATTGCTGCTGGTAGGGGCTCGCCTGCTGACGAGCCACCAAAGTTCAATCCTTCGAAACCGTTCATCAAGTCATTCATGTTGTTGTTGGGACCTGCAGCAGGTGCAGGAGCTCCAGAAGCCTGCGCCGGCGCATCGAACATGCTCATCATATCAGCCATGGCACCTGAAGGCGCACCAGCGGATGGGCTGGCCACTCTATCGGGAGTTGCTGAAGCACTGTTCTGTTCTTGAGATGCAGGCGCGGCGCCATCGAAGTCGATATCCAACAAATTCTCAATATTGTTTTGAGGAGCACCACCAGATCCGTTGGATGAAGCGGCAGCAACTGACGCAGCGATAGGGTTCTCGGCAGCGTTTTGTCGTTGTTCTTGGATAGCTGCTCGCTGGATCTCATCGGCACCGAAACGACCCTTACCCACGAACGACTCGGGAGGCTTATGGTAGACAGAAGCTAGAGTAGAAAGTTCGGTGAGGAGCTGCTCCAGAAGGGCCGGAGGAAGGCTTGTCATGGTTGTCGTAATCGTGGGCTTTTGAGATAGAACAATGTTCTGAGAAACGTAGTTAGCAACTATTCTGATGATCCTTCAGACGAATTTCTCACTTTAGCAACTTCGGGATCAGAGGAGAGAAGACGCCAGTAGACATATGCCCTGTCGCGGATATCGGGGTTATCGTTCTCCGCTGTCGCTGCTTGAAGAACCTTTTGGACAAGGCCTTGGTTGCTTCCAGGCTTCTTCAAGAACAGCTTCACCACCGCTGTCAATATTTGCAGTTGCGTCTGCGAATTCTGTCAGTTCAAGCCTAATGACCATTATTATGTGACTTACCTGCGTGAACTCTTCCATAAAGGACTCAACGAAACTCTCCAAAATCTCGTCTGCATTGTTGATCTTCTCAGCATATTCTCCAACAATCCAGATGAGAGATCCGCGGGCAGTGGGCTCGTCCAATTCATCAATATGCTTGCAAAGTGTAGGAATAACGCCCTCGTAGCCAGGGTACTTTCGCAGAATGTCCTTGATAACGACAATCACCTCTTGGACAACATAGTTGACCTTGGTAGAGATGAGATCCTCGAGGGCTGCAACACACTTCTCGGCGGCATTCTCAATCTTGATGGCTACTTGGCCAATTGCCTTGACGGCTCTTCGGACGAAATCCATATCGACTTCAAGGGCATATTCCTTCAACTCAGCGAGGAGCTGTTCGTAGTTATGCTCGTTTGCTATCCTAACCATGATTTCCAACTTTTGAAGCTTAACATAGGGAGGGTCAGTGTATTTGCAGAAGAAGACGCGCATCTCCTTGCTCAGAATGTCTGGTTTAGCCTGGAGCAGGAGATCAATGTTTCGCAGAGCGACGTATTGGACCTCAGGCTGCGAAGCAACCAAGGTAACTGGATTCGGTCAGTGTGGAACCTCAATATCTCGTAGTCATATACGTACCCAAGGGAGGAGCCATTTTCTTGAGGTATGATCTCACAAGTTCAGGGTTGAGAGCCTTCATGTGGATGAAGACAACTTTGACAGCAGCAAGAACCACACTAGGATTAACATGCTGGAACTGAGGTGCCACTCGCTCACAGATGTGCTCCGACTCCTTCTGATCTGACGCAGAGTAGTTGGCCAGGGTTGTCAGAATAGTGACTCTTCCCCATTCGGTACACTCGTTAAGGGCCATAAGCAACTTCTTCAACGTCACAGGCGTGACAATCAGTGCCCTCGTCTCGGGCGCCGTCTCGGTGATCTCAGACAAAGCGGTCACTGAGTTGGCGACAACCATGGGATTGGGATCACCAATCAACTCCTGAAGGGCCTCCAGAAAGCCGTTCTCGATGCACATCTGAGGATTGAGGTCGAAGAGTTTGGCGACGCAAATGGCAGCTGTTTTGCGCACGTAGGGTGATTCGTCCCGCAGTGTCTTCCTCAGGGGCTCTTCCATATAATCCACCATCTTGTCCACTCTGATGCATCCCATTGTTCGGATTGCCAGTGCTCGTATCAGCGGATTTGGGTCTTCGGAGTCTTGAACAAATGTATTAACGGCGAGAATGCAAAGATCGGGATGCGATTTGGCGTAGTTCCTGGCTACCGTGTCAGCTCTTCATCTTACCCCACGAACAGTTGACAGCTATAGAGCTAGGGCAGACAGCTCTGTAGCTATCCAGCTTCATCCACGTACATCAAGTAGAGGTATACAAGCTTCTTCTGATCTAGATCGCCGGTCGCAATGTTCTTGAGCACATCTGGGAAGAGTGCCGACACATCCTTGCCCAACGTCATGGCCATGATGGTCTTCTGAATCGACTCCTTGCGCTCGTACGCATACTGAGAAACCAAGCCAGCGCGCAGCTCAAAGGTTTCGCCCTTTCGAGGCACGGCAAAGGCGCCGCGAATGCGATTTACCGCCATCGTCGAGGTTCTTGGAGGGGCACGGGGCAGGAGGTCGAAGGTTAGAGAGGAACGAGAGATTGAGTTGTCGAAGACGGCGGTGACAGTCTAGTCGAATTGGTCAGGCCGAGTACAAGCTACTTGTCCTCAAGTGTCGAAACCTGCATCCACCGATTATATCGCGTATCGGAGGATGCGTCTAAGATACGCGACGTCGTCGAGATAATCCGAAAAGGAGTTGATCGATCTGGGTATGAACAAGGCAGACGTAACTGTCACCAAATATGCCAAGGCCACGAAGATAGGTCTAGGCCACTGAGTCGCAGCCCAAACCATGGACCAAAGGGGGCGTTTTACAGCGACCCTCTAGGCTCCAGTTAGTGGATCGAGGCTAGGCTACCCCCTAACTCTAAACTTCCGCCTGATTGCCGTTCGCGTGTAGCGTGGCTTCAATGGCTAACAATTTATTTTTGGCCACCTTCAATGCATATAGCCCAGGCTTAGTCACCCTTTATCAGCTCTTGTTGAACTGGATCTCAACATCATCGCGAGTCTCGAGAGGCACCAATCACATACACGAAGAAAAGGGAATACCTATTCTCGATGAAGCCATATTGTCGTCTGGGATCCCTGGAATAAGAGTTCTCACCAAATCGGCTAAGCTATACAATGGTGAAGAACGCTGTCTTTGTTCCCGTAGGATAACGAGATCTAAGAAAATAAGCAGGCGCTGCCAAACCTTCGTCGACTCTTTATCGAGTCGCGAACAGATGACGAAGAACGAGATGTCTCCAGAAAAGCGGTGGGTCGTCTTCCGGTTTGTCTCAGCGACACATACTGATCGAAAGCAGTTCTATAACGCCGTCCTTTTCATGGGATCAATTGCTGTTTTCAGTCTCATCGCACAAAGGTTAAACGCTGGTAAATGATGGACAGATCATCATCATTGTGCATTCAAAGATGTCATTCGAATAATTAGAGCATGCCGTTTTAATCATTAATATTAATCAAGATTGATAGCTGAGACTCAATCAATCATCGGCTTCTTCCGCCTCTTCTGCTTCTGCCCCTGTCTCACCCTTGGTGGTTTCCGCTTTGGCTTCTTGTTTTCGCCAAAGACCAGCCAAGAAATCGTTCGTGCTCGCCTCTTCGAGACTCTTGTCCTCCCGTTTCTTCATAAATCTTGGAAATCTCAAACTTAGTCCTCTCTCATCACTCGCGAGACCAATCGCTGCAGTATAAGTCGGGCTCAATGTGATATCTGCAAATGCCATTTCCCACACTTCTTGTGGTTCGAACCAGATATCTGGTCTTGGACCTGAATATTCGACGAAGGCGGGTTGTTTAGTTCTGGTGTTCTTGGGTTCGCCGTTCTCTTCGCCATCGTCGTAAAATTGCCGATTGGCCTTGTAGAATGCATCTGTGAATCCAGACATGCATTTGCATACTGCCTCCAGGGATCCGGTCTCTTCGTTACGGCAGGCCATGAGAATAGGTGACCACCATTTCGCCTTACGTCCTTGCCCATGCCACCCGGCGACAGGAATAAGGTCGAGAGTATCAAAACTCGAGTTATAGTCTTTCTTGACTTTGAGCCAGGAATCAAGTCGTTTGTCTGGCTCGTAGGTGGCCAGTAATGGTTTACGTCTTGCTTTCGTTTTGGTCTCCCCATTTTCGTCTTTCTTTCCTTTCGATTTTCCTTTTCCTTTGGACTTAGACTTTGGTGTTAGCAATTTGTTGGTCCCATCTGGCCCATCGTCATCTGCTTCTTCTGTGTATGGCACTGTGGGTAAATTATCCAAGATCTTTACCATGATACCCTCGCATTTGATATCCGTGGCTGCCTTGAAAAACTCCAGAACAGATTCGGAGTCCGCAGATGTAGCATCAAGACTCTGTACCCAAGTAAAGTGGTGCGGTATTTCTGTGAAGAGTGATCGCAGAAGCTCTCTTCTTTCTCGAAAGGGCCGATCTAGCAATGGTTGCCCGTTCAAATACATCAAGTCGAACGCAAACATGCATACGTCCACAGTAATACTTCCGATATCGACATCTTTTCTTGCTCGATTTGTGAGCGTTTGAAAATTTTTGAGCTCACCGGTTTCACGATCAACTGCGACAACTTCACCTTCCATGATGAAGCTATCAACGCCCTCTCCGCGTATCTCAGGTATCAGCTCAACCAGATCAGGATATTTGTCTGTCATGACCTCCAAATGACGCGAGAAGATGCTGACTTCTCCACTCTCATCACAATGTATTTGCGCTCTCTGTCCGTCATACTTGAACTCGCACGCAAAGTCTCGGCCCTGTAGCTTTGTGAGCATCTCGGACAGGTCTCTGGTGATGCTCCCGAGCATAGGTCGTAGCGGTATATGCATGGTAAGACCACATCGTATTAGTAGTTCCTCGGAAATTCCAATTTCCAGGAGAACGGGCACAAGGTCGTTGTAGTTCGGGCGTCTCGCAAAGCAGGCCTTGACTATCTCCTCAGCCCGACCCCAAATTTCGGCCAAATCTTCTTTTTTGAGCTTTGCAAGATCAGATACTGATTTAAGAGGGAAGTCAGCCCCTGGTGGGCGTGAGAGCAAAAAGGCCCGTGATAAAGCGATCAGCATCGTTGTCTTCACAGCACCAATACGCAACTATTGCCTGTTAGAAGATAACAGTGAGTATTTAAATGGTTTTCTTACATGCTGAGAAAGTGTCCGTACGACAAATCGACTCTCTTCACCACCGCGAGCGTCTTGCAGTAACCGATCAACCAATCTTTGCTTGGTTTCGGAACTGCCCTGCCCTTGACTGTTGGCAATCTTCACCAAAGTTTCATAGACGCCCTTGATCGTGAGGGGTTTTGGTTTTCTGAGAGTGAAGCTCTGCTTTTTCTTGGCTTCAAAAGCCACATCTCCCGCATCTCCAAATTTGTCGTAAATGGCCTTTAAAGCTCGGTTGTCTAGTCCACAAACGTTCCGCAATGCTTTTGATATTGCTGAGCCACCCAGCCCGAGTTCCATGGAGATATAAGGAGGTGAAATTGCATTCGTTGCCAACCATACCTGCGAAAGTCAGAGTAGCTCAAGGGATGTGGATTTAGACATACAGCTGGTAGTAAGCTTGTTGGATCTCCCTCAATAAGAACTCTTAAGCAGTTTACAAGAGTATCTACAATCTTAATCCGGCTTGTAGTGCCGTTAATGAGAATGAAGCAGCGTGTGAGAAGGGCATATGACGCATTGCCGCCTTCAGATGCCCAGTGCTCCTTCAGTTGGTCCAGATACTCAGATGGGTCGAATGTTAGAGGAGATTCGTCGAGAGGTATCGATGTGGTAGTCGTATCTTCAGCCATGCCTGCTGCCTGAAGGCTGAGTGTAGGTTTTGTAGAGGTGAGTGTACCAGGCTTGTTGAGAGCCGTTGGGAGGGTGACTGGGGGCTTCGGCTCTGGGCCTGCAGGGCTAGGAGTTTCATCTCGAGAGACTGATTCATTGTGTTTGCTTGGGAGTTCAATTGTCTGTGCTTGTAGTGTGTTCTGTGGTGTGTTGGCAACTTCCTGGTCCCATTCTGCCTGAAGCTTCCTAGCTAATTCCTCGTCTGTTAATTCTGTAGTAGCATCACTTGATGTACCTTCAGCGTTTTCTTCTGTCTTTGGATTTTTACTCGAATCTGTGTCATTCTGCTTTTGCTTTGAAAAGAAGTACTCAAGACCACGGGCCGGTGTTGATGATTTGGTGCCGTTGTTGAGCTTCCGTTTCTTGGTTGGACTGGGCATATTTGCATTGACGCCTAGGTTGACTGAGACTACCACCCCTAAAAACGGAAGAATTTCAGAAGAGAGACAAAGTAATTCCACCACAAAGCTTATGTAAATAGAGAAATACGCCCCTTCACGTCCTTCTTAATCAACAAGTACAAACGCGGCAGCTCTATGACGACGTTGGCGCGAAGGCACGTGACTGAGTTAAAGAGCTTCGAAAATCAGGAACCAGCCCGCTCACTCAACGCTAAACCATTTTGGCACGCACAAGCGATTCACTCACACAACCGTCGAAATCTTCGCTCTGCCCCACCATCGCGAACCTCCCTCTCCCCCAGAACATCACCCCTCATAACGACCCCTCCTCTCCCTATAAATCAGCCATAATGAACGGTGAAGATCCGCCTGAGAGGCCTAGCGAGATCTCGTCCATCATCAACGGACTCGAACGATACAACCCTGAGGCTGTCGGCGCCCTTGAGACCTATCTCCAAGACCAATGCGAGCAGAAATTCACTGACTGCAATGCCAACCGAACACTGTTGAAACTGTGAGTGTTTTTGCTATATATATATACAGCACACCTCGGGCTCTTATATGATGACCGTTTGTCAACGTTTCCTATTACCTGACTAGTGTGGCGGGTTGTTCTCAACTTGGCCGCACCTGAAGTCAACTTTAGTGCAACTGAAATGCCCAATTACTCCAACCTTTGGCATCATCACTGCTCGACTCGAGGCTAACTTCCTCAAGATATCAGCTCAACCCCGACCGTATCAAGGATGAGGTGATCACCAACGTCTTGGTCAAGACAATGACCCAGTTCCCCTCCGCACAGTTCTCTCTCGCTCTCCACCTCATCAACCCCTCCGCTGCTGTCACTGGCGACCTCGGCGAAGCTATCACCAAGCTCCGATCCCTCAACGGTCAGCTCGAGGGTGCTCAGTACTCCCGTTTCTGGGCCGATCTCGACGACGACATGGTTGCCGATTTGATTGCCGACATTCCTGACTTTGAGGACGTCGTTCGACACCGGATCGCCCTTCTCGTCTCACAGGCTTTCCGTGAGCTCCAGATCACCCATCTCGAGTCATGGCTCGGTCTCAACGAGGATGCCACCAAGAAGTTCGTTACCGAGGTTTGTGGTTGGACTGTCGAAAGTGACGGCAACGTCAAGGTTCCCTCAAACCCTGACAACGAGGCCAAGAAGGCTGAGATCCGTGAGGACGTCAACGTCGAGCAGTTCTCCAGGGTAATCCGACGGTCGTGGGAGGACACTGTTTGAGCTTTTTGATGAGAGTTTTAGCGGATCACAAGGGATTTTTCGCGCACTTCCCCCACCATCTGATTGGATTCGGACATCACGATTGATGATGCGGAGGGGCTAGGAAGGGCTCACATGGTAGCATGGCGGGGGTTACAAAAACTAGGCGTTTAATCGGACATGTTATTGCAGAGCAATCCAAGGATCTAGAAATGCATAGAACTTTGCGATTTACTACATCGTATCTGGCTCATGTAGACCGACAATGTGGCTTGATTACAGTGCTTTTGATTCGCTATATTTATTTTCCAAATTGTCCTGGTATTTATTTCCCCTTGGACAGCTCCTCCCATTGCACGCCAGCCCATTCTTCAAGGTATCCAACCTCTCCAACTGGTGTTCCTCGAGGCGAGCAATCTTTCTCACATACACCAACAATTATCGTACCCCACTCCATGCCCTCCAAACTCATGTCGTCTGCCTCAAGCTCTGCAATAGCGTTTGGTGTCAACTGCACCTCAAAAACTCGTCTCGCCGTACAGTTGGGGCACCGAGGGATAGCACCCTTGTTCACAGCCTCACCAACAGCATCCTTCTTTGAATACAAGAGAGGAGTGCCTGCAAACTCATAACGAATAACTTGCTCAGGGTTTTGCGCCAGACGGTCTGCAAACTTCTGAAACGTAGCGTCCATGCTCGACTCGAAAGCCTCGCGGTCCAGTATAGAAGGTTCCGCGGCATCAGCATCTTCAAGACGGGCGTTGGTGGGAACATTCGTGGGTGTCGGATCCAGAGTTTCGAAATCGGCGTCAGCTAGATAGAGAGTAGGATATGGCTGGGCCTGAGCATCTTCGGCGGGCCAAGGCTCTGAAGGTTGAGGTGGCGACGCCGGTGTATCCTTAATATTGAGAGACTCTGCGAATGTTTTGCTGAGGGCTGTTGTTGCTGGCTCAGGAGAGACAGGTTTGGCAGGTTCAGGCTGGGAAGTCGAAGAGGAAAATGGGTTCGCAGATCCAGAGCTAAATGGGTTTCCAGAACTGTTGGAAGTGCTGAATGGATTCGCATTGCTAGAGAATGGGTTTGCGCCAGAAGCACTTCCCAATCCCTTAGAACCAAACAGAGTCTCTCCTAATCCAGGTCCATCGTTCTTTGGCTTTTCTTCCTCAACTTTCTTCTCTTCATTGGGCTCTTTGGATGCCTCCTCCTTCCACACCCGCAGACCTCTCAGTGCGCGGATGCTGCCGTCTTTGCGCCGGCAAGTCTGTCTTCTACACGCGAAGACATAAATTCGTCGCTCATGCTCAGGGAATCGTTCGGGGAGTTCGCCGTTGAGCTGCAGAATCAATGCCATAAAATCCTTGCAGACTTTGCATCGTGCGTAGGCTGCGCTGGGAGCATTCTCGTCTAACCAGTCCTGATTTCGTTGTTAGTCGGTACAGTTTTGTCTGGTGCGGGACAAGCCAAAGACGTACGGGACGGCCACCGAGTTTGCTGACAGTGTCTTCGTCTGCTTCTTTAGAAGCATATCCCAGGAGCACATTTGTCTCCTCAAACTCGCCGTCCGAGGAATCGGAATCATAAGAGGCCATGATGTTTGATATTAATGGGCTTGTTTTAAGTGATTGGTGGTGGGGTAAGTATTTTTTTTCTTTTGCAAAAAGTTGTCACAATGCGGGGCTTAGCGCATCAATGGAAATGTTGGACTACAAACCATCATTACATGATGCACTCATGTAGACTACCTACGTATTACAAATGCTAAAAACATGCTTGAGTCATAAAATAAGTCGTAATTGTGTATATTACGCCCCAGAGCCTTTTGTCTAGCCTCAATTTTAACGTGGTATCTCCTACATGTGATCATTAGGTCCATCCATGCCGGGCCCAGGTCCGCCTGCTCTACCCATCTGTCGAGCCTTCAACAACTCGTCACATAGAAGCAGGTTAGATGCGATACTGGAGCTGGAGGCGATGCAATTTCGCAGAACTCGGTAAGAGTCAAAGACACCCTCCAGCTCAGGGTCCATAGGTTCACCGGTTTCGAGGTTAAGGCCAACGACGTTGCCGTCAGCATACTCATCCTGCAAGTCCGCAACTATAGCAAATTAGATATTGGCCGTGAATGGTTGGGAATTAGTAAACTTACGAGCATCCTGGATGTCAAGACCGGCGTTGGCAGCCAGAGTCTTGGGAATAATAAGAAGGGCATCAGCGAATGCCTCAACACCCCACTTGGCCTTGCCCTTGACGGACTTGCCAAAGGCATCACTCTTGAGGTGAGAAGCACAGGCAACCTGGAAAGCACCAGCACCAGGAACAACAGATTTGTCGACAATCATGTTGTAAACACTTCGCAGACCATCTCGGACAGCGTCTGTCACTTGAGCAATGGTGTGGGCGTTGGGTCCCTTAATCATCAGAGTAACAGACTTAGGGTCTTTGACCTCCTCAACAAAGGTGAACTTCTCCTCGCCGAGCGTCTGCTCGTAGACAAGGCCAGCCCAACCCAGAACATCCTCAGACAAGTCGTCAACGCTGTTTTGAGCAACACCACCGCAAACAAGCTGAAGACGCTCCATGTTCCTTCGCTTGGCCCGTCGGAGAGCAAGAATATTGTTCTTGGCAAGAACATCAAGAGAAAGAGGATCGATACCCTTCTGGTTGATAACAACAAAGTTCTTTGTACCGTCGTTACCGCAAAGCTCCTTCTTGAGCTCGACAATTTTCTTGAGCTTGGCATCGACGAATCGACGCTCACTCTCAACAAGTTTATCACGCTGCTCAGCGCTAGAGTAGAAGAAGCTGGAGTTAATCTCAGTCTTCTCATACTCCAGGCTGACGTTGAGGGTGAGAATGTAGCAGTTCTCGAGTCGCTTAGGCATATCGGGGTGACGAGCACCGTGATCAAGGGCTAGTCCACGAATCAGCCGAGTGTCGGCGGCTGTTCGGTGCTGCATCTTCATAATCTCCACCATGTGCAAATCGGGCTTCGCGGGAGCCTGGTAAATAGCAAGAACGGCATCGACAATATCGGGTGTAAGTTTGGCGGCCAAAGTCGAGTTGAGCTTAGTGGCGAGCGAGGTTCGGGCGACATTGAGGAGGAGTTCTCGGTCAACTTCCTTGGCGAGTTTGAAAGAGTCGAGGAACTACGACGTTGAGCCAAAGTTTCAGGGGGGCGAGGTAACAAACTCACCTTAAGGGCCTCAACCTTGGCAACCTCGAAACCATCAGTGATGATACGAGGGTGCAGTCCTTCAGAGATATATCGGTCTGCCTGCTTGAGAAGCTCGCCAACCAACATAACCACAGAGGTGGTTCCGTCACCGCAAATATCGTCCTGAGCGGTCGCTGCTCGAGCAATCATAACGGCGGTAGGGTTTTGTATTTGCATTTCTCGGAGGAGAACGTTTCCATCCTTGGTCAGCTTGATCTGGGGGTGTCGGTCAGTTTAGGGGTCGTCGTGGGGTATTTTGATAGGAGTTTGTACCTGTCCCGCACCGTCAACAAGCCTGAGACTGTTAGCTTCACATCACCATATGAGAATTCTGATAACACGCACATCTTAATGGTGCCCAGAGGGCCCAGATTGGACTTCAAAACATCCTGTAGTCCTTCACCAGCGCTAATGTTGACCTTCAGAGCTTCGCCCCTCCTCTGCGACAAGCGGGTTAGCAGGTTGCAAGGCAAGGCCACTTTGGCTGCGGGGGGGTTATAGTTTATTGGTATCGACGTACTCGGGACTCGGCCTTGGGGTTGAGGAGTTGTGCTGCCGACATGATTGTAGATCTCAGTGGGCACGAAGGCTATGTCGAGATCAAATAGATCGAGGCTTGAAAAAGCGGTGCTGGTGTACGAGGTTTCGCGATTTCGTAATCGCACAAGCTTGCACCAGCTGGTCACAGGCAATAGCGGATGGGCTAGGCTGGGACATTTTTTCTGCCCCTCCAAGGGGTGGAAAGCGGTGTAAGGTGAGAACCGAGGGGCTCGGTGAGCAACCAATCAGATGTGATTTTTCTCAAAGGATATATGAAGCTATTCCGATATCATAACTAAGTCGTTTCTGCAGAGGCCATTAAGGTCCTTCCGGTCTATCATTCACTCTTCTCCAATATACATCCTAGACCTTTACCATCCAACTTGCCTTCTTTCATCCAATGTGTCTACGAGCTTGAATCATGCTAAGGGTTACTACTAGGGTGTGAGGAGGGGCAAAAAAACCCCTTTTCATTCATCTTTCTTGACACACCGATTTAAGATCCAAAGTCTCTCTTTGTTTAATTTAATCATTCTTCTCTCCAAGTTCCAGTCTCTCTTTTGGCTTACTTCAGACCAATATATACATTCACTTGCAACTCATCTCGTCTAGTCACACTCCGCTCTATGCTTTTTCCAATCTCGCTTCTGACACTCCCCGGAGCAATATTTCACCCTTTGACAACGTGAACACTTCTTCAAAGTAACTCCCTCCTGGTCCTCTGGTTTTCCACAGCTTCGACATCTTTCTACCCGAGTCACTGGGTTCCGCATCTTGGGAACATCAGCAGGGTCAATGACTTCTTCGTTGAACGGAATTGCATAAGTCGGGCTGATTGCAATACGAACTGCATTCGGCGCTGCGTTTTCCCACTCAGGGAGAGACACGAAGTTTTCTGGTAGGAGCCCGTTACCACACGAGCACAGAACCTGTTCACCATCTTTGAGACTCAGTGGAATAGTCGCCCCCTTACTCTTATACTCGCAACTCCTGCTGTGAGACCAGGTACGGCACCGCTCAACCATAGATGGGAGCGCCTTCTTCCAAAGGCATAATTCTGCATCATCTACATCGATACTGCCACATTCAAGTTCCCGGAGAATAAGAAGGAAGGATTCCATCCGGCCCGACGTAATAAGTTCCATCGTGAACGGGATAATAGCTGCATCAATAACAACAGATGCAGCATCGCCATCAATCCGGATGGCAGAGACGAAAACAAGCATGTGAATACCACCTCGCTTCGGGTGGTTGATTGCAAACAAACCGGTCTGGCCAGCCTGTAAGCCAGTGGCAATCATAAACATGGTAAACACAGATTCCTTGAAGTTGACCATCGGATCATGTGAAATTCCGCTTTCGTCGCGCACAGTACGTAGGTATTTTTCTCGGGCTGAAAATTGCATTGATGTCAATGTTGTCATCCATCGGTTTCGGTCCTTGTTTTCCAAATCAATGACAGGAAGGTTGTTGAGGTTCAGGTGCGGCATGTTGAGACAAGTCGGGACGCCAGACGAAGAGATTGCTGAAGGGTATGCAAAATCCAGCAGTATAGGAGAAGACCCAGGTTGTGCCAGTGGCGCTATCAATTCGATGTAGCCTGTCGTTCGAGCAACTCGAGATTTCATTCCATCCTTGATGACAGGCACCGGAAAGTTGAGAGGGCAAATAAGATCATGGTTGCCGAAAACAATGTCAATGACGAAGGGGCTCTTCTGACGAAACTCGATCGGGACCTTATCCTTCAGCAACCCCTTGCCTTTCTTCGAAGTAATGTCCAAGTGTCCAGTAACGGTAGAGATGACAGACTCAGAAGGTGATATCTCGAGCAGTATCTTGGTGGTCTTGTCATCCAGGCCCTGGTTTACCGCATTCTCGAGAGACTTCACAGCACTACATACAGCAGGATAACCATCGTGCCCGGGTAAATGCTTTGTCACGAATACGCTCGCCTTGTCATCAGTGTGTGTTTCAAAGACAGTCATGGTCATTCCCAGAATGGGACCATAAATCAAGGAGTTCTGCCCCGTAGGTGGAACACAAAGTCCCACCAATGCTGAGTTGGGCTCGCTCTGCAGCGTTGAAGTGGGCACATAGAAAGATGCAACGAGAGGAGAATCTCCGGCCCATCCATCCCGATCTCTTTCAATAACCACTTGAAACTCGTCCTCATCAGACATCTTCTTGGTTTTAACATTACCAAAGGAAATTTGGATATCTCCAAATATATTTTGCCATCCGTCGGTGGCGTTATGACTGGATCTCACCGATCCAACAAGTGGCGGTGATGCAAGCCCAAGAGGGTTATTTTGATGTTTATACAATCGAGCAATGGCCGGTCTAGGTACAACTACCGTGACAGCGACTGCTGGTGGCAGGGATTTCCAGCGATTGAAACCTCCATTTTGGGGAAGGCTTCTGCTCTCCTGGATAATCCATGGTTCCGTGTTTACACCAAGAAGGTGAAGCTGAAGGCACAGGTCTTGCATGCCATTGCTAGCCAGCAAAAAGCGATGGTCTTGAGCAATGGAGTCAATGAGAGCTGAGCACATGGATGGCCAGTCTGTTGCAACCCGGGCCATGACAATCTTGAGCATGGTAGCGAAGCTTGTACGGATAAAGTGACCATACGTGTTTGACCTCTGTCCCACATTTGACTGTGATATGTTCTCAGCCTCAAACATGTAGTCATAGAGTGGTGAGAGCAATTTGATAAGCTGCTTTGAGTCGATATGCAGCTTCCCGTGGCGGGCCTGGCCCGAAAACTGGTTGTCTCGCTTCCAAGCCAGTCGGTTTCGGGTTTGCGTTTCTCCTTTTGCTTCGTTCATGAGTCCAAGGAAAATCTCGTCAACATGAGACTCAACCTTGGCATTGGTCCAGTACTGCACAGGACTGAAACCAAGCAGAAGTGAGATGGTCGGCGCATGTCCAGAGAGAATCTTGTCTAGAGCATTCTTCTGATCACCCTCAGGCCTGATCAGCAATTCTGTGAAAAGCGACGCCCACGGCTCGTCTTTGAGAAGAGGCCCTGCTGCGAAGAGGATGTTGAGGGCTCCGATGTGGTCGCAAAGGTTTGAGGTATCGATCATATCGAACGCCGATGGCCCTGAACCACCCTTTCCATAGTCCTTTGGATCCAAGACCAATGGGCGTGGGTCCCAGGTTCGCCGGTATAGATTGGCTGGTTTTGCTGTTGTATGCGCCGCCTGGAAACTGTGACAGAGTGTCAAGGCATCCGCAACGGCGAAGCGAATGACAATATTGCTCTGCAACGACTTGAAAGCAGAGATCCATTCATTGAACTGGGTCTTAGCAGCAGCTGAGGCTACAAATTCTTTTCCTCTGATCTTCGGCTCAAGTGGAGAGCCTTCGAGAAGAGCAGCATAGGCCGTGGCCAGATGAAAGCCCAAGACTGGATCACTAGCGTAGTGCAGAATGTCGTTCTCGGAGAGAAGACTTGCAAGGAGCGGGTTTGGCAGCTTGTCCTTGGCTTGGCGAGGTGTGACTGTGCCATTTTTCCAATATTGAGCGGATATATCCCCGAGTTTTGTTCCTGCTTGTATTGAAAGTGGCGCTGCGGAACGCATAGCTGACAAGTTGGTGCGCCCTTCACCAAGCTTTTGTTCGTGGATGTCCTTAGATGGTTGGATGTTCTGCTGAAATGTCTCCATATAGCTATCGGATTGACACTTCGATGCCACAGCTTTGATTGACATCCAAACACGACGGACATCTGATAGAGTATCAGCATCGCAGAATCGGATAGATTTCCCCCATATACTGCTGTTCCATTCATCAAGGGATTTGGAGACGCTTAGCAGCTTAGTAGCAGTATCTGATACTATGTTCGCAGTCTCTTCGTCCACGAAAAAGTGGTAGTAGACATTCCAAAGCTGTTCATCACTCAGCTTGCAATCCTCATCAAGCAGGAAGATCAAGAAGAAAGCATTGCGAGCTAATTTCTGGTCAACATGTGTGGTGCTATGATGCAGGGTAAGCCACATACCAACAATCTTTTCGACGACATCACAACAAGTGAAATCAATTTTTCTCTGAGCTGATCTGATTAGCTTCAAGTGGTGAGGAAAGGTTGACTGGTACTCACGCAAGCCTTTCTCAAGGTATGTTGTGTAAAGAATGTTGCGCAGATCACCACAGCCAAGCGACAGAACAGTTACGTCTTGGCCTTGTGGCACTGATCTGGTCAGGCTGGTCGCTGGTGTATTCCCGGCGGCATAGAGAAAGCTAAGTTTTACGGCAATAGTTGGCGTAAGCATGATCGATCAATAATGAGAAGAAAGTCTCAGGGCTGAGGACAGATAGGAAATACGGGAGTAATGTTGTGTCTGAGAAATAAATAAGGTGATAGCGGAGGTTTTGGAAGTATAGGGAAGCTCGGACTAAGGTAGAATATATGTGGCTGCGTCTCATGAGTGGAGTCAGTGAGACGCTGGATGATCTACCAAACATGACAGAGCAAGAGTAAAATAGAGGTATAATGATACGTCTGTGACAGAACAACAAATAAATGTAATTCCAACTGATTTAAACCGATCAATGGACATCGCGGGAAATCAGCAGCCTCAACTCAAATTCGATTGGTGGTAAAGGAGTGTTGGAACTCTCATGTCAGTGTTGACCACCAACTTACAACCATCGAGTCAAAGCAGATCATTATCACATTTAATCAAGGCACAAAAGTTAATCGTCAATGAATATTCCATTGGTAAATTCCATATACCCCCAAAAAAGCAAAAGCCTCAACCTCAAAACTCCAAGCGGCCCAAGGGGGTGTCCGACACCCAACCGCATTGAGACCTTTGCTTTCTATCAATTTCCCCCAAAAAATCATAAGAATCCTATTCCGGTTCGCCAGTTCCTGCCCCAATAACCCATTGTTAATGATGATGAAAACCCCGTTGAAATACCCAAGCCCTTTTTTACTTTCTTCTCCTCCATCCCTAGTGTACAAAACCGCGAGCGTGCATTACGTAGAAGCGTGAGCGTGAGCGTCGTGAGAAAATGTGCCGCTTCTTCTGGAAACGAGAGACCTCAATTGGTGTAATCCCGAACAAAAAAGTGCATGGCTGATTAAGTACTGTTCCATGGCTTGCGCAAGACAAAACAAAACAAACAATGCTGGGCACAAACTAGTTGCTGCCAAAGAAGACGTCGTCATTGTTGTTGGTGAACATGCCGACGTTGTCGAAATCTTCGTCAAACTTGCTCATGAGCATGTTGGAGTCGCGATCCAGTTGGATAAGATCGTCGTCGTTGGCAAATTGATACAGCATTTCATCATCCGCATTGCTTAGGCTAAGGGGAAGAGAAGCAGCCATGGTTGCCGAGGTGACGAAAGTTGTTGTCCCGGGAATGATGGTCAGATCGTCGTTGTTGATTGAAGTGTTGGGATCGACGTCGAAGAAGTGAGTGGCTGGGGGAGAAGATGATTGCGAGAGCTCAGGTGGTGTGTTGTACTGGCTTGCGATGCTCTTGGAAGGAGATGCCGCGTGCATAGGAGTGCCCTCCATGATGGCCTCCGGGGAGACGTATGAGTGTGCGCTGCCAGTGGAGGGAGAGGAGGCATACTCCTGAAGAGCGGCGGCTGTGATGCCAGTCATGGGTGCTGAAGAGACGGCAGCGAGGGCCTGGTTCTGTGAACTCATTCCAATGTCCATCATGTCATCAAGCATAAACTGTTCTGGTGAGTTGACAGCTGAGCTGTCAGAACAAGCAGAGAATGATGACATTGAGCTGACAGACATGTTCTTCTTGCGGGTTCGCGCCGACTTCTCCATACGAGTCTCGATATCAGGGCGGCTCTTCTTGGGGGGTCTGCCTCGCTTGACAACCTTACGCACGACGTTATCGAAAGCACCAATGCACATGCCTCGTTGGCGGTGTCGAGTAAGAGCATCGTGGCGAGCAAAGCTGTTTCCACATTCGCAAGGGTAGGGTTTGATTCCAGTATGGATCTTGGCGTGTCGCTTGAGATCGTGCTGTCGAACAAAGCACTTCTTGCAAGTGGGACACTGGTACTGTCGGTCATTGAGATGAGTCTGAACATGCGACTTGATGTTCTCTTTGCGGCCGAATTTCTTGCCGCAATCCTCATAAGTACATGTCCACTTGCCGTCGCTGGCGTCTGGGCCACTAATGAACTGGGCAATCTCGTCCTGAGTGACTCCGGTCTCTGTCTTGGTCTCCTCAATGTTGATGCTGGCGATGCTGGCAGCACTTGCGATGCTAGCAACTGACTCGGTGCGGCGATGGGGAGAGTGGCGACGAGAAGGTGTCTGAGAGGGGGTTCCGCAGACAGATTGAGCACCCATGGGATAGGGTTGGAGCTCAGGCTTGTTGTCAAAAGATCCCATGTACTGTGTCATTTGAGGAGTGTTGGGAGTGGCTTGTTGTGGTAGTTGGTTGTTGAGACCATGGATTTCTTCCCGGCCAAAGTCGCTCTCAATCTTCATGAACTCGTTGTTGAAGCTGTTCATGTTCATGTAGTCAGGTGTCGACATTGGCAGTCCACTGAAGGATGACTCAGGAAGAGTATTTGACCGAGCTGGGCTAGACATGACTTGCTCAGAATGTTGTCTGATGTCTTGGAAGATGTTTTGAGCCCGTCGGTTTCCTCCGCGGTTCCTCACGGGCTTGATAGTCTCTTCCATAGACTCATCATATCCATCGGCGAACCGACTTGGCATGCCCTCATCCTTGACCAATCGGTCGTGGGGAGTCTCAATTGGCGTAGGGGGAAAGTAACCTTGCTCAAGGTTAGCCGTCTCAGGCATTGTCAAAGTCCAGCTGAGCGACTGACTTTGTGTGTTCTGGTTCTGGTTCTGACTTTGGTTCTGGTTAGGAGGCGTAGCGGGTCTTGTCGTTGAGTCCAAGGTCTCAAACTTGTTAACGCGGTCCAGAATGCCACCACTTATCCTTCTTGAGGCTCTCCTTGTACTGGAGGTGTCACCTTCAGAGGACCAGCCCTGAGCGGAGGAACCCTCAGAAGGAAAGTTGATGAACGTTGGAGTTGAAAGTGCACTGTCATTGTTAAAGATATCAAATTCCCTTACCTCCCGACATATTGTCACCGTATGCAGCCTGTTGGCCCTTGCCCATCATCACGTTAAGATCAGTAGTGTAAGGGTCAAAAGGAAGTGAGTTGGGGTCAAAGCAGGACGGGTCGAATCGTTGTGTCTGAGGAGTTCCATGAGGTGACATGAGATAGTTCTCACTTCCACTTGGGGCCAGGTTGGCGTAAGGGTTCTGTGTGCCCGGGCGTGCTTGAATGCGTTGCTGCTGCGCTTCTCGCAGAACTTGCTGCGTAGAAATATTGGCTAATCCTGTGTTGTTAGTATTCGTACTTACCATGTAGTTCTGCCTTGTTGCTGCTGAGTTGATGTTCTGGTTCTGTTGTCGTCGAACATCTAGGCTGAGGCCGCGTCGGTGTGCGGTTTGTCGTTGTGTAGTTGGCAGATTAGGGATCTTGGCGCCCTCGAAAGCAGACGGTGTCGAATTTTGACGCCGATGCTGCTTTTGTCGGGCGTGAAGTCCTGTTGGATTGGACAGCATAATGTCGCAAGGGGAGTCCGGAAGGGAATTGTCGTCGGTCGATATATTGTCGATGGGAACCTATAGGTCCGAAACTGTTGATATGTCAGTCAACTTCTCCAATCCTTCACTGCACTTCATGCTCCTTACCTCACGCAGCGCAAGCACAGAGCGCCGGGCTAGTGGAAAGTTGTTGTCGTTCTCAGTCGAGGTCGACTTTGCGATATAAGTTCAAATGTGGTTATGCCTGTAAGGCAATGATATTGGTTTGTGGAAGTGCTCTTTTGTGTGTTTGAGCTCTCCCGAGAGATGAGATAGATGCAATTGATGTACAAGCTCTGATTGATCTTGTTCTGTATGTATGTATGGATGTGTGTATGGAGTAGCTTTGGTGCTAGATGCAACAAGAGCAGCAGTGTGGATAACTTGGATCTTTGGGGTTGATAGTGAGATCGAGCTAAAAGTAAACAATCACCAGGGGCAACCAGAATCAAACCACTAAATCCAGCTTCACCCATGCTCAGCCGGTTACCCTGGCACACCTTGGCGGCTAGAGCTACTAAAAGAGTGTGGCAGCCAACTTCTGAGACGTGACCTGGCGACCGATGGTTCATTACACCATAGAACCATGTTTATTCTCGGGACACATCCCACTTCCTGATCATGATAAGATTCTAGCCGAGGATTGACCACTGACCACACTCAAAGTGATCTCATTATCTTTCAAACTTGATAACTTGCATTTCCACGATCCAATTCCCATAACAAACATTGATAACTACTTCGCGGTTTGAAAACCACAGCCACAGTACCTCTCAGCTCAAGCAATTCGAGGTGTCGCAGGGGAATAGCATCATTCCCCTATTCCCTGTTGCTACCATAACAACCTAGGATTCCAGCACATGTCTCGGTCAATGGTAGCTGTAAACGACAACCCCTGTAGCTGACGCAGATGACGTCTCGTTTCAGGATCAACACGATCACATAAAAGTGAGGTTGTCTCAAACAACCTGGAAATGAGAAAGCCTAGGTCATCGTCCATACCAAGTGCCTCTGCGCCATTGGACATACAAACGCTCAAAGGCCTCCAACTTGTAACTGCATTCCAGCCAAACAGTGAATGGCGATATCCTGTGTCACCATCACCACATTGAATTGAACTTATCGTAGGACGTTGCCTAGGTTCCCCAGTCCATGACTGTACATTCAGCTCCTAAGTTTCCTCGCTTCGGACGGGAGGCGTTCTTCAGCACAAGGCATTGCCTTGGAATCTCACCATTCCTTATCATTGTCCTAGATCCTGTCGCTCTTTGATACAATACGATCTAGAAACCTCACCGCCAATGGATTAATCCATGGTCTATCCAAAGGCAGTCCTTGGTTTTTTTTTTTGAGACAAGTCCTGCGTTTTGTCAAAGTTTGCAGTCGCTTCTTCGTTCAGTCGTCATTGTAAACAAACCTCTCCCGCTGAAGAGGCAACACCGTTGAACCTTAAATTTTGCTATGCTCGGCGTTTACTGGACATCTTATCGGTATTTTTGCCCCCAGAGATGGCGTTTTCGATTGAGTTCAACACCATACGCATCAGCTTATAACCGGGAGCTCTAAATAACAAAGCAATCTCATTATCAATGTGAACAAAACGGGCGTCAGAAGCCAAGGAAATGCTGATATGTTCATAAAAAGTCTCCAGGAAACTGTCATCGTGTGAATGAAAAACGCATCGTGATCCAGACTCCAAACCCTTGCTTCTGTTTTTAACTCCGACATTTAACACAGTAATGAAGAGTAGTTGTTCGTATACACAAATGGTAATGCCCAGAGATCGAGATCGAAAACATTCGGTAACTGACGGCCTCTTTCCCATGAAGACAGAGTCTTAGAATGAAGATGATGAGACAAAAGCTCATACTCGTAGAGTTCCTCATTCATTGACCCAAGTCTCTCCAGGTCAACGCCGTGGGTTGCCAGGATAGTCGGCCCCACACGGCCGGCGCTGGTCATCACCACTTCCGCCAGCGGATACCAGCCGGCGCCAATGTATTGAAATAGAGTCTTACAATCATTTGGGTAAGCACGCACTCAACACCGACGAAGGTGGCAAATTATTGGCCCGTCGGGATCTTCATACATCTATCAATTTAGACGATCATAGAAAAATAATCATACATCAAGTCTCCTAATTTATGGAGTTACACCATTATTCAATACAAGAACATCTAGATATGTATCAATAGCTAATGATTGAATGATGCATAGAACACTGCAAGAAAGGCAACTAATGATACTTAACTATAGTTTTCGACGACTCATAGCTGGCCCGTTTCGACTCTAGCAGGTTGAAAAGTGAAGGTGAAGAGTAATATTCTTAACGATCTTACAAACAGAGTAGTATTAAAGTCCTGCTAGACCTTACCTTAAATACCTAAGGTATACCACAATGTTTGGCGTGAAATAAATTGGGTTATTGAGATCGTGCCTCCATTCATAGAAGCGTACTATGTAGGTAGGTACGATGTCAATGTTGGACATCACTCCCCTAGGTAAACTGGGCATGTGTGTCCATTTACAAACTTGGGCAGGAGCGAACAGGCACTTTGGCAGTCGGCAGTCGGCAGTTGGCAATAGCTGCCAGTGCAAGACTGGGCACCTACCCTGCCAAGTAACCACCGATGTGACTTCCTTCAGAACTTCGTCTCTCTGTCCTTTCTCAACTTCTTTCTTCCGATGTCAGGCTAAACGTTCTCATCTTTCATCTTCTTCTTAAACCTTCATTATCGAACCAAAGCACAGCCACTCCTTGACTCAATCACTTCACATTCACTCAACCATGACCGCCGACTCAGACACAACGACCAAGAACTCCGGCGTCATTGTGTTCGACAAATGCGAAACTATAGAGCGCCAGCGTGACAACATCTATGAAACTTCATTTCACCAACGCCTCAAATGCCCCCTCGTCGTGCAAACTGTCCCTTATACTGGATATCTACGCGCGCTACAGCTGTATGGCAACGAGGATGCTTTTGATCTCACCCAAGACGAACGTGAGAACCTCATGAACTGCAAGAATCTGGAATTCTGCCGATCCCTAGCTCGGAACCAAGGCTACAATCCGGAGTCTGGTAACACTGCGCCATGGGCGGGTGTATACTTTCCACTCCAGTGCATTCAGACATACCCCGGCCCTCGCATGATCGTCATCGAACCAGACGTTGAGGAACAGGCTCTGTCCAGCCAGCAAACACTGTCCAGCACGGACACGGAGGACCCGTCAACCTTCTTAACTACTGAGACCACCCAAGAGATTGAAATGGCTGAGGAAACATCCCTCGTTCGGTTCTCAACTCTCCAACCGTGTGACCCCGTTAAGCCAGCGACTCTCCGAGGCATGAGTGGTAGTCGTGTGCCCATTGCAGATGATTTCGGCAACACCTGTGTTGGCGGCATGGAGATGGCTGTCGTCGTGACAGAACTATTGGAGGGGGCTGTGAAAGGAAACCTCGATGTTGAGTGGAAGAGAACAATCGAGGACACACTCGACTACATTGGAGGCTCGGAGAACATGGCCACTTTTCTCAGCATGATGTACAAGAAATTTCCCAAGAAGAAGGACACTTCAGTGGCGTCGACTATTGGCCGTCGACTCCGTGGCTCGGAGTGAAGGAACCGAAGTTGGGAAGGATGCTTGAGATGTGGGACTACGATACTATGGTCGGATACCTGCGATCAGCAAAAGATGGGTTTTGATATGTATAGTCTCTGGGAACTGCTCAAGAGAAGAGGAAACAATTTGCTTGTACGGAAACGGAATGTTCATATGGTCTTAATATGTCCAATAAGGCTACTAGTTCGTGTGTGAGCATGGAATAAAAATCGACACATAATATATTGCACGGGCCCATGATGTGCTGGCTGGATGTAATGGATCCTTCTGACGAACTATATGTAAGTCAGATACGATCAGATGCGGGTCATTACTGGGAAGAGCATGCATATAGAGTAGTATTCCACTTGAAATGATTCTTTTCCTTTTCGGTCTGGCCCTCGATCATGTATGTCTAAGAGCTTCGTTTTATTTATTAGAGACGTTGTCGGATCAAGTCGGTGAAACGGTTTCAATCAACATCTGATTGGATAGTAAGCGCTCCTGAGTCAATAACCACTAAGAGTTACCACAACAACCCTGAAAGCACATGGGCCAGGCCAAGAGGCGGGCGGGAGGTACCAACATCCTGGGAGCTTGGAGAGTCACTCACCTCGAACAAAATCACCCGATTTCCTCCAGCCTGCAGAATATCTCGTCCACTGCGATTGGCTGATCCTTGATTTTCCTAGGTTTCCTCCATCCGGGGCATAAACTCACCTTTTTCTATTGCATTTCCCTTGCCGCCGACCCTCTTTTGCATACAGCGAAACAGATAACGCCAGCAATCGTACGTATTCTGCCTTTGGCTGTGACGACAAGCCGGACCGAATCCTCGTCTCGTCTTCGTTCCATCTACCGCTATCATGTCGGGAAACACTTATAGAGGAACGCCCACTCGCAACCAGGGCCGTGGCGCGGTTCCTTTCACCAACAGTCCCAGCGGTGGTTCAAGCATCCCTCGTCCGGTCCTCGAACCCTCACCGCCTACTGAGACTGGATCTGCGGTCAGCGCGAGTCGTCAAAAGCAGAGCAAGCGTGATGAGGTTCGTCATGATATACCCTTACGATTGGCCTCGACTGCGATATATACCTCGAAAGGCTTCGAATTACAATATACCAGGTTACTAACCTCCACCTCAGGCCATCCGAAAGAAGCTCGAAAATGACCTCTCCAAGAAGAAGCACCTTACCAGCCGGGCTCGCCATTCACGAAAGGCTCCTCCTGGAACTGTCCTCGCATTGAAGCCCAGTCAGGCCCTACAGATCAAGCCTGGCACCACCGTCTCCGAGGCTGCCCAGCTGATGGCCGCAAAACGCGAGGATTGTGTTCTAGTAACTGACGATGACGATCGAATTGCTGGTATTTTCACCGCAAAGGATCTTGCGTTCCGAGTGGTGGGAGCTGGAGCAAAGGCTTCCGCTATTACTATCGCTGAGATTATGACGAAGAACCCTCTTTGCGCTCGAACCGATACCAGTGCTACCGATGCCCTGGATCTCATGGTCCGAAAGGGTTTCCGACATCTGCCAGTTATGGACGAGAACCAGGATATTTCGGGTGTGTTGGATATTACCAAGTGCTTCTACGATGCCATGGAGAAGCTAGAGCGTGCCTACTCGTCCTCCAGAAAGCTTTACGATGCGCTTGAGGGCGTCCAGTCTGAACTGGGCTCGACTCAACCCCAGCAGATCATCCAATATGTCGAAGCTCTGCGCAGCAAGATGTCTGGGCCTACTTTGGAGACCGTGCTCAACGGTGTGCCCCCCACCACCGTGAGCGTGCGAACCTCGGTCAAGGAAGCTGCTCAGCTTATGAAGGAGAACCGTACAACCGCTGTCCTTGTTCAGGATCAAGGAGCTATTACGGGTATTTTCACCAGCAAGGATGTCGTTCTTAGAGTTATTGCACCTGGTCTTGACCCCGCCAACTGCAGTGTTGTGCGTGTCATGACCCCTCACCCCGACTTTGCACCCATGGACATGACCCTCCAGGCGGCTCTCCGCAAGATGCACGGTGAGTTGTTTAGGAAAATTTAGTAAGATGCCGCTAATATGTTTTCAGATGGTCACTACCTAAACCTCCCTGTCATGAATGATGGCGGTGAGATCGTCGGCATGGTCGACGTTCTCAAGCTAACATATGCTACACTCGACCAAATCAACGCCATGTCAAACACCAACGATGAGGGTCCAGCATGGAACAAGTTCTGGCTGTCGCTCGACGCTGAGACAGAGTCCATGATGTCTGGAGAGGGTAGTGCGGCACACCACACCAATCTGGGTTCTCGCCTGACCTCGCCTGACATGCACCGAGGTATCAACGATAGTCTCGCTCCTGGTGATTCGGCATCTCATGTTGGCATGGAGTCACCTCCACGTTCTGTTCTTCCCGATGTTCTTGAACATCAATTACCAGAAGAGCTCCCTTTCCCCTTCAAATTCAAGGCTCCATCTGGCCGAGTGCACCGTCTCAAGGTCACTGCAACAGAAGGCATTGAAGTTTTCGTCAACGCTGTTGCCTCCAAGCTTGGTGCGGAGGCAGACAGCATTGGTGGTGTGCCTCCTGTGTCTGACGGCAAGATTGTCGGCCCAGGGTTTGCAATGAGCTTTTTGGATGATGAAGGAGACTCTATCTCTATCACAGCCGACCATGACCTTCTCGAGGCTGTCATTCTTGCTCGTCAAGCTCATCATGATAAGGTCGATCTATTTGTCCATGATCCTGAGAAGCCACCTGTATCTGGGGCCCCTGCTACACCATCAGTCTCAACCGGAGCCGGTCTACGAGAGCGGCGTAAGTGGTGGCCCGAAGAGGAAGATGATGATTCAGAAGATGAGGATGACGAGGATGAACCCGTACGGAGACGAAAGGGCCGTGCGGCACATACACACGCACAAGGCCCCGAACAGCTTATTGCTGGTGTACCGAACGAGCTCATACTTCCTGGCGCAATTGTCACATTGGCCGTCACTATCATTGGTGTCTTTACCATCGCCAGACTCACCAGTCGGTAAAGGCGTCATCTGCTGTTCTTCGTAATGACATGATAAAGGTGGAGGTGGGGGGCTGTTTAGTGTAGATATTCAGAAAGAGAAAGTAGCTTTTCACAGTAGAGATTAACCTTGCAAGACTAATTCAATGCCAATAAATTTTCTTTGTCAGTAAAATATGTCTGATTGCTAGTTTCAGGATCGTTGGTTTGGAAAGTTGTGATGAGTCGTAGTGGGAGGATATTAGTCGGCCCGGAAAATCCCTCCACCCGATTCATCGGCCATAGCCAAATTTTGGTACAGTCGAACGACCACCACGATAACCGAGCAGTCTCCAAGCCGTCGCCATGATCCTGAGGAACGCCCCCGTGCGGCATTGTGAGTCAATTGAGCTCTAATTCATTCAAATGCACAACTGACATGTTCAGGCCGCCACACATTGGCGTCTCCCATCTCCAGGTCCCTCGCCCGGCAAATGTCCACTCAGGTCACCACAAAGACTGAGACCACATCCGAAGAGTGGAAGACAACCCAGGCCGCTGTTGCGCCTCCGAAGATTGTCTCAGCGGCACGAAAGAAGCAGCGGATTGTACAGGACGGTATTCTTTCTCTCAGGACCAACTCGGCGCACGAGCACAGGGGTGCTGCTTGGACAACACCTCACTCCAACTCAAACTCGGCGGTACCTGCGACGCCTGCTCAGCAGTATAAGGAATGGCAAAGAATTCAGGCCAACACACGGAGTCTCGGTTCAAAGCTGGAGAAGCGATATATTCCCACCGAGCTTGTCAACAACCCCCCCTGGACCTGAGGATATCACTCTAGAGATGTTGATGGCTTCACAAACACATATTGGACACAAGACTTCGCTCTGGAACCCCGCGAACTCTCGATACATCTACGGCGTGCGACAAGGTGTTCACATCATCTCTCTGGAAACGACCGCAGCACACCTGCGACGTGCGGCCCGTGTGGTGGAGGAGGTAGCATACAAGGCTGGCCTCATTCTCTTCGTAGGAAACCGCAAGGGTCAGATGGAGATTGTCACTCAGGCTGCTGAGATGGCTGGTGCTTGCCATCTGTTCACCAAGTGGACCCCTGGGGCCATCACCAATCGAGATGTTATTCTGAAGATGGCCGGAACAAAGGTTGTGGACCACAAGGACCAGGAACTCCCCGGGTTTGAGTCCTACAGAGGTTCGGCTCGACCGCTGATGCCTGATCTGGTTGTTTGCTTGAACCCCCTTGAGAACTATACCCTTCTTTATGAGTGCGGTCTTAAGAGCATTCCTACGATTGGCGTTATTGATACCAACGTAGACCCATCATGGGTGACTTATACCATTCCTGCTAACGATGACAGGTAAGAACTTCTATCAACATTAATCATTTCCGTTACTAATGCATGGGTAGTCTGCGAGCGATGGCTGTTGTTGGTGGTGTCCTAGGCCGAGCTGGTCAAAGAGGTCAACAGCGACGTATGGCAGATGCTAAGAAGAAGAACATGGCGACGTGGGAAAATTCTCCTGATATCGTACAGCACATGAACCGCGAGAAGAAGGCTGCTCTTGCTGAGCGCAAGAATGTCATGGGACAGATGCAACACAACCTTGAGGGATTCAATGAGGAGGAACAGAAGATCTTAAGGGAGGGGCTCTACGGTGACGAGCTTGAGGTTACCGAGAACGAGATGGTTGACATGATGGGAGAGGCTGCCCTAGGAGCTGCAAAGGAGGTTGCCGCTCAGGCGCTGTCTGCATTGCCTGAGGAACCCGCTAGCTCCGGCCCTGAGTCTCCTGTGCAGGCTGCTGCTCCTGGAGTAGTGGCTGAGCAAACATCCTCCCCTGAGGTCGTGGTTGAGGCTCAGGCTAAGTCTACCACCTCATCGCCTGAACAGCCTATTGCCTCCGACGCAGCCACTTCACCTCCTGAGCAACCCGCTGCACCAGAGGTAGTAACCGATGTTCAGTCCGAGATTAAGCCAGCCGAATCAGCACAGGATTTTAGGCTAGCGAACATTGAGGATCAGTTGTCAGGACTAAAGAATGCGGCCGAGGCGATCGAGGCCGATATCAAGAGCGGTAAGCAGTAGAAAAGCTGTGTACAATATTGAGATGTATAATAGCCTAAGGGAGGGATAGAGTATGAAAGCGATGTAAGCTGGAATGAATATATAAAAATGTATTGTTATGTATCAGTTATAAGCTATCAAATTGTTATCATTGGCATCATATCAAGGCCGATCACGGCGATAACTACGGATAAACAATTGACCCCGGCTTTTTTTTTTAAGTTTAACATGGCCTTGGATTCTCAGTGGCTTTTGTTTTCTCCAGATGCACGCCCCGCCTCCATGAAATTTTCGGGGCTTCCTCTGAAGCCTGCGCATTTCCCCTCATCACCAACGAACATTTCAGCACAGTCACAACGAACATCACATCACAGCACTACAAAAAAAAATACAAGCATTACGCACGCTGCACTACACCTTATTACAGAGCGGAGCACTGAATATACTGGAGCTATCACTGAGCCCTACAGCGTCTTCGGTCACTGTTAATTAGGTAGTTCCCTGTGGAGGTCCCTGGACTGTCCAGGGCGCGCCCTTTTCAGTCAAGGATCCAGGCCACCACCCACCCAACAGTGCATTGAAACGCAGCAGGCAGTTTTTACAGGCCACAACACACCTACAGTAGTGGATTTCAATACGGTCCGCCTAGAACTCGAGAGATCTTGATAGAGATTTCGGTGCGAAATCGGGATTTGAGAGAGCACTCCACAACAAAGGAGTCTCCCGTAATAGTTTAGCTTTTGAGCCGAGCTGTGCTATTAAACTGTCTCGGCCTTTCCTGACACTTGAATTGGTATGCACCACTTTATACTTTTTCTCTCATTCTGCACTTTTCAGTCTTGAGGGTGTTTGTTTGGTGTAAGACGACATCACCCTGAGACTGCGAAGATAGATTCGTAAGTGACAAGAATTATAAGGCTAACAATCTGGTCAATAGGGATAAAAACTTGTCCTCCAATTAAATTATTCTTCTGCTTCCTCTCTCTTCTTCACGTTAACCCCGCATAAGGGTTTCATCCAACAATATGCCGGCCATGCTGGATGATCCGGCGAGCCCCACTATCTACCGAGTCTCCGGTCAGCCTCCGTATCCGGATCCGAACAACCCCGGCCTTCCGGCCGAGATGACCCCTAGGCAGGTCACGCTCCGTGATCGCCAGACCGTGGCCACTATTGTTCCGTTTTCCTCGAAACATCAGGTTCCCGAGTCGCTGATCGCCTACTTATGTGACCAGATCAACAAGGAAATTGAAGGCGGCGATACATATCCCATGATGGATCCCTTCGCCGCCGACAAGTTCGGTTCCTACTGGTTCCAGAACTTTGGCGCTATCATGCTCCTTGGAGATGTTGAACGTGCTGAGGATGTTGTAGAAGGCAAAGATTGGTCCCGGGAATGTCTCGGCAGCTTCTATATCAAGCCTAACTATCCCGGCCGCAGCAGCCATGTGTGCAACGCCGGTTTCCTTGTCACAGATGCCTCGCGTAACCGTGGTGTCGGTCGTCTCATGGGTGAGGCTTACCTTGACTGGGCACCTAAGTTAGGTTATACGTATAGCGTCTTCAATCTGGTGTACGAGACCAACGTTGCATCATGCCGTATTTGGGATGCGCTCGGCTTCAAGCGCATCGGTCGAGTCAAGGGCTGTGGAAACCTTCGCAGCTATCCCAATCAGCTGATTGATGCTATCATCTATGGGCGGGATCTGTCACCGCGCGAAAGCGAGGAACTCGTGAGTGAAGAGCGTTTCGACAAGATCAAGTTCTACCTCAAGTACGGCGAGTACCCGAACGGCGCTGACCGCGCTGAGAAAAGCAGGCTCCGCAGCGCAGCGACGCACTATAAGCTTCTCGACGGAGACAAGCTCATGCTCAAGGATAAGGAAGTTATATCCGATCCTGCCCGTCAGTTCGATATTGCTCGTCAAGTTCATGTTCAGCAGCACGGGGGTATCAACAAAACTACCGCTACTATTGCAGAGAAGTACCACTGGAGCCGTATCAAAGAAACAGTCAGCGACGTTATTCGCAGTTGTGTGGAGTGCAAAGAGTTAGGCAAGACACCTAACCCTGGCGGCGCGAGAAAAGCAGCCTCATCGAATAATCATGCGGGAGGGAGGAGAGGGGCTGCAAATACAGGTGACCACCATGCGCAACCGACGAGTCCTGCTCCTACCCAAATGTTACCACTGCAAGATCACAACATGATACCGACAATTTCCCACCAGAGTCCAGATCACGACCATTCACCAAGTCCTTATGCTAACCCAGCCGATATCTCTCTCATTGCACCTCCTCACGCTATTCAAGGCAGCACAATGGAACATACACTTCACTCGCACAGTCCCATGCTCCAAGATCCTCCTACTGGCCACCACCCACATGATCACAATGTATACCAACCCATCGACCCGCAAATCATCAACGAAGCTTCTCATGACCTTGGCCCCTTTGATCAATATCATTCGCCCGCTGACTTCCAAGCATTGCTCAATGCGACTGAAGATGTTGGTCCTGATGTCGTGGACAGAGATTTGGAGATGTTGATAGAACATCAAGATGATGATAATGTGATGGACGGGACGGATGATATGGATGGCATAGGCGTGGATGTCGGTGTTGGCGCAGACAATCACGGGCTTGTACATAAGGAAAGGGGTTTGTATGATGTTGGTTTTGAGGGGGCGGGGGGGTAGTCAGAGGTGACTTTGTGATGCTGTCCTTTTGAATTGAAGCATTAAGCGGGCGCTCCTGGATATAATTACATTTCTCTATCGATGAGCATGAGCTTGGCGTTTCGCATATAAATACTAAGATTCGGCTTGTGTCTATTGGTCTCGACTTTCCACTGTTCCCTTAGTCTACAAACACCATCAGACGCCGAAGACATCACAGCTCTCCTTTGGCTAGAAATCTTGGCAAGGATACCTACAGAAAACAGGTTTTCAGCCGCTTGTGACTAAAAGAATAAGTAAATAAGTAACAAGGCGTCTCCCATGTCTATCCCAAATCAGATCACCATAGATCCCATCACGAAGGTGTCTGCTCAACCAATCAGCTTCTCCCCTGTGGCTTAGTTGGCTAAAGCGTCCGACTGTTATCAACTGACAATCGGGAGATCGGAAGTTCGAGCCTTCCCGGGGGAGTTTCTTTTAAAACCTGGTGTTATTTTTGTCCTTTGTGGATATCTTTTTGTTAGTCTATGCCAGGAGTGGAGTTTCGGTAGAAACCACGGCTGACAACTAAAGCTTTGTTAGATGGCCTGGATATTGACGTATAGGAGACAATGTGACACTCTGGTTTATATATGGTTTAGTACCCTACTTGAAGTTGTCAGTTATGAGCTGATACGAAGCTGGTTGTCGAATCAAAAGCAATAACCTGATTGGTCGAGACAAGACCCTTAACTCCTATACAAAGTGGCCCGTGCACGACTGGGGCAAGGCATGATGAGAAAGCGAGAAAGTGGAAGGCTGCCACATTTTTTTGGAAGCTTCCACTCATCACAAGCTCCTCCCACTTTGAACCCGCCAACGTGTTTCCCTCCCCCCACCAACCGACGACGGAGCGAAACTTAAGCCTGTACATACTTTATACACGGCTATAACCTCTGCTATTCAGATTCGGGTCAATCAATTATCGTCAAGATGTCCTTCGGAGGCCAAACGCCGACGATTATCGTCCTCAAGGAAGGTCCGTTTTACCCCACCGCCAGCCCGCTTCACCCCTCGAATTCTAAGGGGGCATCTCCAAAGGAAGACGATCTAAACACGACGCAACGGCAACAAATATGATCGCAATAGATAACTGACCATAGCGCCTTCTTACAGGAACCGATACTTCCCAGGGCAAGGGACAGATCATCTCCAACATCAATGCCTGTCTCGCCGTCCAGGCTACAATCAAGTCTACTCTAGGTCCTTACGGCGGTGACCTTTTGATGGTTGATGAGAATGGCCGACAAACTATCACCAACGACGGCGCCACCGTGATGAAGGTTCGAAGCGCTCGATAAAATGTTCATTCACTTCCAGTTCCTTGCTAACTGGTCAAAGCTTCTCGATATCGTCCACCCCGCCGCAAGAATCCTCGTCGATATTGCTCGATCGCAAGACGCCGAAGTCGGTGATGGAACCACATCAGTCGTTGTCCTCGCCGGTGAGATCCTGAAGGAGGTCAAGGAGCACGTTGAGCAGGGTGTTAGCTCTCAGATTATCATTAAGGGTCTGAGGAGGGCATCTCAGATGGCTGTCAACAAGATCAAGGAGGTTGCTGTTAGCACAAACGAGGGCAACCGCCGTGATACTCTTATCAAGCTGGCTTCTACTGCCATGACAAGCAAGCTGATCAAGAGAAATACTACATTCTTCACCAAGAGTACGCAAGCACCCAATATGCATATGCTTGGTCATCGAGCTAACTGATTTTAGTGGTTGTCGATGCTGTCTTGTCCCTTGACCAGGACGACCTCAACGAGAAGCTCATCGGCATCAAGAAGATCCCTGGTGGTTCCCTGACCGACTCGCTCTTCGTTAACGGTGTCGCCTTCAAGAAGACCTTTTCCTATGCCGGTTTCGAACAACAACCAAAATCTTTCGAGCAACCCAAGATCGTATGCCTGAACGTCGAGCTGGAGCTCAAGGCCGAGAAGGACAACGCCGAGGTCCGTGTTGAGCAGGTTTCTGAGTACCAGGCAATCGTCGATGCGGAGTGGCAGATTATCTACAAGAAGCTTGAGGCAGTCTACAAGACTGGTGCTAAGGTTGTGCTCAGCAAACTGCCCATTGGTGACCTGGCCACACAATTCTTCGCTGATCGAGATGTCTTCTGTGCTGGTCGCGTGGCTGCTGATGATATGGAGCGTGTTGTCCAGGCTACTGGTGCTGTTGTTCAATCAACATGCTCCGATATTCTGCCCGAGCATTTGGGTACCTGCGGCAAGTTCGAGGAGCGCCAGATCGGTGGTGAGCGTTTCAACTTTTTCGAGGACTGTCCCGAGGCCAAGACTTGCACCCTCGTCCTCCGTGGTGGTGCTGAGCAGTTTATTGCTGAGGTCGAGCGATCCCTGCACGATGCCATCATGATCGTTAAGCGTGCCATCCGAAACCATCTCATTGTCGGTGGCGGCGGTGCTGCCGAGATGGAAGTTTCAGCATACCTTCACCAGTTCGCTGATAAGAACATCTCCACCAAGCAGCAAGCTATTATCAAGTCTTTTGCCAAGGCTCTTGAGATCATCCCTCGCCAGCTTTGCGACAACGCTGGTTTCGATGCCACTGATATTCTCAACAAGCTCCGTGTTGCGCACCGAAGGGGTCAGACATGGGCTGGTGTTGATTTCCAGAACGAGGGCGTTACTGACATGATGGAGCAATTTGTCTGGGAGCCCGCTCTTGTCAAGATCAACGCTATCCAGGCTGCCACCGAGGCCAGCTGCCTCATCCTTGGAGTCGACGAGACTATCCGCAACGAGGAGAGTGCTAAGCCTCAGGCTCCTGGTCAGCTACCGCCGGGTGCTGCGCAGCGTGCTCTGCGGGGCCGTGGACGTGGCATGCCCCGGAGGTAAAGGGAGAGAATTATAATGAAAGATGGAGCATGATCAAGGGTTAAAATGGAAAACTTGGCTTATCCTGAAAACATAGACTTGAAAAGTGGGAGGAGCAGTATTTGGCCGAGGGGGCTGGAAGATCTGTATGATACCTAGACTTATCTGACCTCTGAAACTTGATGACCTCTATCTACTATATGCCAAGAGCTGGTGAATGTGAGTCGCACTGGAAGAACTGTCCGGTCGAGTCCTACCTGTACAGACTTCTCAGTTTTATGGCTGTGAAACTTGCGGGAATACTGAATGTAGATCTTAAAGTTCTAGAGCCTAGAGCTTGTTGTAACAGTTATACATTGCTGTTGCGGCGCAAATATATAAAACCATATTCTCTGACTCTTAGGTTAAATAAAAAGCAAGGATCGCCGTGGCTTTTAATAATATAAGTGTCTGCTAAACTTGGCGATTAAAGAGCTATTACTACTAAGTATTATTATTTAATATAGCAGATTATTTATATTAATATAATTCTTATAAAACTAAAATACTTAGAAACTCCTTTTTAAATTATTTTACAATTTAGCTAATTAGGGTTTAAGTTTAAAAAAAAAAATATATTAAAAATAAAAATGTTCTTATAAGAATGTCGTATTGCTTAATGCAGAATCACTTGCAAAAGAAGAGGTTGTCTCCCCCGGGAAGGCTCGAACTTCCGATCTCCCGATTGTCAGTTGATAACAGTCGGACGCTTTAGCCAACTAAGCCACAGGGGAAAGAGGCAATTATTAAAAGATGGTATTTCTATTGAGTCTTATGTCTATAATAGTGAGATTCAAGCAACAAGCCCAAATCTTCTCCACTCTCACTAGTTCTTTAGTCCCTCGCCGAGCACTGTGAGTCCGAATTCATATGTTGGTGGTTCTATAGAGGGGTGCAACATCTGCCGTGCTCGCAATCTCTTTCTCGATACTCCACAACATTCTGAGTTGCATTATTGGTCCATTCCATGTTGATGGTCACCTCAGAAGGGGGTGGGATTGGTATGCCAGGCCAATTTATAGTGTCCTTGCCTTGATTTGCTTCATCACTTGCCTCTTCTCGGCCCACTCAGTAAGAATTGGTGAAAATCTGAGACCGAGCCTTCAAGTTAGACATGTGGATGCTTTATCCAATCCTCTCATTCAATCTTAGAAGTGTCTTGCTCTTTTTATGACGGATAGCGCGTGAGGTATTACCATGTGTGGTCTGTTGATCTATAGTGAATAAGGCATTATTAACATTATTCCTGGCCTTACTATACTCGTTCTCTAATTTGATAGGACCAGTCGAAATAAAAAAAATCATCAACGAGTCTATTACATCCTTCTGAGAAGGTTCTCAAGGGCGACATCCTGACATTTTATGGGCTTTCAGTTGCTTCGAAGGGGGATGAAAATAGGCAGCAAACGTCTTGGATTGTTTGACGTTGACAGCAACTTACCCTCCAATGAACCTTCAATTACAAAACGTCCGGTGCAAGATTATCTGCATGTTCTTGGGGCTGCTTTATTGCTAGAACTTCCGTCTCAGGCTCTTCCTTGAGAGTCGCAGATACAAGACCCCAGTCAATGATATATCAAGTGGTTGGATCACCAGGATACAGGTTTACTCAGACAGCGAAGATTCTCATGTGGGGATTAATCATTCTTATCAATGATGACTTAATACTTCGTTTGTTCTCTCAGTAAGGACACATAACTGCAATTGGCTTTCTCTGTTGAAAAGAAGCTACGAGCTAACAGCTAGAGGCTTACCCTATAAGCTCCCTCATACAAAGCATTGCACCCAATAGTAACGCTTTATGTTATGAAGGAGAGATATATATTTCAGGGCTGGAGATCAATTAGGTTGTATAAGATTGTAGGATCGAACCCAATAAACTCTACGCAGTATGCTGAATTAAGTATTGATGCGACACCTTTTGTAGCTTGATATCTTCTACGTTCCGTTCATGTGAAATATCAAACCCCACCTCGTCGACTATACGACGACAATGCGTCGATATGATTATTAAATCCTAAATTGATCTTAGATTCTTAAGGGCGAATAAGAAATAGAAGTGGACATCCCGAATCTGATATCGGAGGTCGAGGCTCCGTTAAATCTAGAACACGGAGCTTAAGCGGCGCGGTAACGGCCCCGTTGAGACCGAGGACCAGGTTGACCAGTTTGGGAATGGATGCACTTGTGAGAAACTTTTGGGTGGTAGTTTAAACGCAATTAAGTTACGGAGCACAGCCAAACAAACTAATCCTGATTCTAACAAACGCATGTGAATACTCAGAGCCGAGGGGAAGTAAATGGAAAGGGTCGGTTTCGCATCTAGGTACTGAACAGTACCGCGTAGCTTCGAGTTAATTATCAGGAACTTAACTCATTACCAGATGCAGTATCAAGGTAGTAGAACCCAGGGATATGCTCACTGAGTTATTCATTGATAGCTACATTATTCTAAAGCCAAAAATACGCATTATATGGGCATATACCAGTAAATAGGTATGTACTCATAGTCAATGTCAATCCGCCACGAGTTCATTGATGAGCCTTAAACTTGCAGGAATGCAACGGGAAGACCCTGCGATGATGCTAAAGTTAGCACCAGGGGTATACGCTAGACTCCATAAAGCCCCTGACGTTACCTCATCTTGGCCAACCAATGCCACTGAAATGTGGTTTCTCCTGGCCTCGCCAAGACAGATGGTCAGGCCGGTGGAGGGCGGGCTCCTTCCTCTACTAGCTCTCACTTTGGGACTGTCCTTTCTTGTCTTTGTTCCCCGACACCCTAACGTTCGCTATCTTGTTTGTCTTCTCCATCTGCATCTCTTTTGCGTCGCTTTCTTGTCGGAGTTTGACTTATTTGTTTTCTTCTTTTGGCTAACCTGACACAAAGAAGGAAGCACAAGAAAGCCAGTTCAAGTTGGTCTGGTACCAGACGGAATGCTGCGCTCAGTACCGTAGGCGACACCGGAGTCTTTGACGACATAGATCAAGCGACCCCTCTAGCGAAACCTCGCGTCGCTTTATAGCAGGGCGCAGTCCGAATTGAATCTTCTATCTAAGCCTTAATCGCCCCCCCAAAAGCCTCGCCTCGGCGAGCAACGACCCGTCGCAATGCTTCCCCTTCGTCGGCGTGGACGATTTTATGCCATAGTCGCTGTGGTCATGGTCTTCCTGCTGTATCGATTCATGCAAAATTCATGGTCACAGTCTCCTCACTTCGAAACGGTGAAGCAACCGAGCCAGCCAGCTTCTGACCCAGTGCAGGGCTCGAAAGAAGCCTTTGAACCGCCTGTCGTACCGCCACCCGTCCAGCTTCCCGATTCCGAGCAGGATTCCAACGCTGCCAATAAACCCAAACCAGCTGTTCCTCAAGACGGGCCGACTTTGCCAGAGAAGGTTGCAGAGAAAGTCGATACACCTGCAGAAGAGAAGCCTGTCGTCGATAAACCTATCCCTGTTGGGGACGCTGCGCTGCCAGATGACAAGAAGGAAGAGCACAAGAAGCCAGCCGAGCAAAGTGCACCACAGATTCCCGATGTTCACTTTAAGGACCCTCCTAAGCAGGCCGACAACCCTGATATTCCCGATGTCAACGTTGATGGATCCAAAGTTCACTGGACCAAGCCCAAGGAGAACTTCCCTATCCCCCCTGAGTCAATCAGGCCAGTCCCAACAGGCACAGCTCCCAGTATCAACAGAATCCAGTTCGACTTCCAACCTGAGGACGTACAGACAAGCACCACTCGGTTGGATCGACTGAAACGTGTCAAGGCAGAGATTGAACGTGCCTGGACTGGTTATCGTAAATTCGCATTCCCACATGATGAACTCAAGCCTGCTTCTATGAAGTATCGCGACACTTTTTGTGGCTGGGGTGCGACACTCATCGATTCGCTTGATACTCTTTGGATCGCTGGTATGCAAGAGGAGTTTGATGAAGCCGCCAAGGCCGTCGCCAATGTCGACTTCACTTATTCTGAACGTAACGACATTCCCGTTTTTGAAACTACCATTCGTTACTTGGGTGGCCTTATCGCTGCGTACGATGTTAGTGGTGGACCCTCTGGCCAGTATAAGATTCTGCTGGATAAGGCCGTCGAACTTGCGGAGGTCCTCATGGGCGTCTTTGATACGCCTAACCGCATGCCCCTATTATATTATCGATGGCATGAGCCTTATGCTTCACAACCCCACCGAGCGAGCACTGTTGGAATCGCTGAGCTTGGAACTCTGTCTATGGAGTTCACTCGCCTCGCTCAATTGACGGGTACCAACAAATACTATGATGCTGTTGATCGTATCACCGACGCCTTGATTGAGATGCAAGCAGCGGGTACTGATATCCCAGGACTTTTCCCCGAACGCATCGATGCCTCTGGATGTAACAGGACCGCTGCCACTCGGACTGAAAGCCTCAGCCAGGAGGCCCGGGAGCAAGTCAATTCTGCCGACCTGACTAAGGAACCTGAAGGATTTGATCCCACGAAACTGGGCGGAGATGTAGCCTCTCCCGCACAGCTCCCTCAGGCTGATAGTCGTTGGGAGGACAAGCTCCAACGCCGCGATGTTCCTGTAGATACTGATGAGGCAACCAACGCGGGTGATCAGACACCAGCTCGACCTGGGGCTCAACAGGCGCCCCCTCTTACTGCAGATGGATCTTCGGCAGACTGGGATTGCAAGCCTCAGGGTCTCGTTTCCAGTAGCCCTAGCTACGGACATTTCCACATGGGAGGTGCCCAAGATTCAGCCTACGAGTATTTCCCCAAGGTATGTTGCTCCGTCATCATTCTTCGTAATAATTTTGTCTGACGTAACTTAGCAATATTTGCTCTTGAATGGTCTGGAACCCAAGTATCGCCCGCTCTACGAGAACACTATCGACGCGATTAATGAATGGTTGCTTTATCGACCTATGATCAAAGACGACGGCTGGGATGTGTTTTTCACAGGAAAGTTGACGACTTCTAGCCGGGGTGACTCAGAATGGACCAAGACCTACGATATGGCTCATCTTGCATGCTTCGTTGGAGGCATGTATGGACTAGGCGGTAAGATCTTTGGCCGTGATGGGGATATCGACAAGGCCAAAAAGCTCACTGATGGTTGCGTGTGGGCATATCAGTCAACGGCTACCGGTATAATGCCTGAATATGCTCATCTGGTCGCTTGCCCTGCCCTGGAAAAGTGTGCTTTCAGTGAAGAGAGTTGGTATGAGGATCTCGACCCTAACAGAGAATGGCGCGATAGTGAGTTCCGGAAATGGTCAGATGGCGAGGCCCAGAGGAAACTCGCAGAAGGAGCTGCTCCCGCCGCTGCCCAACAAAACAAGCCCGATAATTCAAACAAGGGACCGGAGCCTGTCGTTAATCCCCCGAAGGTGGTCAAGCGGGCAGGTATACCGATGCCTGAGCTGGATAGGAGTATGGAAGAGGACGACTCGGAGTTTGGATCAACGCTCCCCGATTCACTCAAGCAGAAAATTGGGCTGAATAAGGACGGGTCTGAAAAGACCGAAGCAGAAAAGGCAGATTTGGGCAAGACTGATTCGGAGAAAGCCAAGCCTGCTCAAGTCGAGCTAGAAAACAAACCCGTTGCTGTCCAAGATACAACGGAAAAGACCATCGCGCCGAAGCCTGTCACTGTAGACAGCTTTGATGCCGTCAGAAACGCAGAACAAGTTGCTGCTTCTGATGACGTACCCCTGGAAAGGCCCGTGACGCACGAGGAGTACGTCAAGTCGAGGATTCAAAGAGAAAGACTACCTCCAGGCTACACCGATATAATGAACCGGAATTACATCCTTCGGTAAGTTTGCATTTGTAATGTGTTTATTGCCTCTACTAACATAAAGATACAGACCCGAGGCGATTGAATCTGTTTGGTACATGTATCGCATTACTGGCGATACTACCTGGATGGATAAGGGTTGGAAGATGTTCCAGGCTACAATTGCTGCTACTCGCACCGAATTCGCCAACAGCGCCATCGAAGACGTGACGGCCACAGAGAACAATCTGAAGGACGAGATGGAGAGTTTCTGGATTTCCGAGACTCTCAAGTACTATTATCTACTCTTTTCAGAGCCTAACGTCATTAGCCTTGACGAATGGGTTCTCAACACTGAAGCGCATCCTTTTAAGAGGCCAACATGAACGGCATTTCAGCGCGTGTTTACAAGTCATTGTAACGAGAATTTGCTCAAAGAGTGTTGAAGTTTTGAAAAGGAGGAAGGAAGGGTGGCAATGCTGTTTCATTATCGGGCAAGTCGAAATCACGACAAAGGCGTTTTTTTTGGAGAATGGTCAGGATAGTTTATGATTATAAGGCGCTGATCATCTGAGGATATATCAATGTACATACGTATTTCATCTGCAGCCGGGGTATCTCCTCAGCGTTTCGTGGTTTAGAGTGAAGCTACTCACTTTGTTCCATCTTCGTCACCTATTCTCTCAACCTTTAGCTGCATCCCATTGGACCGAGATAGGCTGGTGATTGCCAGAGAACTTCGTCCCCCCAAACCAGAGCTCAAATCTCAGGTCTGCTGGAGCTACAATAACTCGAATATCGAACCTACAAATGTAGAACTTGTGTCCACGCCGGAAACAAGTTCCTCGCTTTTCTTTGAGGACGAGCTGGCGTTGTTCGATGCCAGCGAGGTTGCTCTTTACAGAACAAAGTCTCATAACGCCGGCTTGTTTAAGGCTTCGAGGGAGCCATTCGGCCTCGTTGTTGGACACCACAATTTCTGCGTCCCAAGCTCGTGTAGTGTCTCCATCTTTCAGCCTGATTTCGAATCGTTTGACCAACGGAGAGTCTGGGTTGACGGTATCTCCCTGTGATCTTTTGTCAACCCAGTCTGTGAGCGAAAAGAAAGGTCTTAAGCATACCTTTTTGATCAACCATTGGATCTGATTAGTCGCCCACTTCACACTTGGGTCCCACGGATCTTGTCGAATTTCTTCATCGAAGTGCTGTGCAGGCATATAGACCTCCTGAACGATTACGCCGTAGCTCGCTCGAGCAATCCAAGTGCTGAGCACGGATTTATTCCCCGACTCCATCCTTTGTCGCTTGTTCTCGAGAACTCCACGAGCGACGACAAGTTGTGGGTCTTGGGAGGGTATAACAAGGAGATTTCGAGCATTTGGATGTTGCAGCTTGGTCAAGTGTTCTTGGAGAACCTCACGGACGTAGGCTGAACTACCCAGCCCACCGGAAAGAATCACATACTCCTGTATACGCAATGAGCTTTGGTCGAGCTTCAAACCGGAGCGCCTTACCACTTGTTTTGAAAGGCCTTTTTCGGCCAACCAGTCAAGTCGCTTGTGAATTCGGGCCATGATTGCTTCGATATGGACGTCGAAGAGGGCTTGAATGTCTCGCCTGCAACGGATCAATCATACTTGGTAAGTCGACATGGAGAATACGTTTTTAGTAGTGGGACAGTAACTGACTTGGTAAAAAGCATGCGTCCATCTTGAACTCCGAGGCCTTCGTGGCTCACATCGTATCCTACACCCTCCATCAAAATTTTGTATACTGGTTGCATGTATACTTTTTCGCCAAACTTGTGCTTGACGCTCTTAAATCCTTGGCTTCGAGCCATGCGTGCTGCAAAATCAGCCGGAAGCTTGAAGTCGGGATTCGCGGCCATTCTTTGCGAGACAAGTCTTGCGAATGCGCGATCAATAAGTGATGAGCCAACACCTACACCGCTGACGGCAGCGACTTGAGAAAGCTGTGGAAAGCTTGAGTTTGTGGAAGTGACTCGCATCAGAGCGAGGTCTGTTGTGCCACCACCCGCGTCGACGGTCAGAAATACGCTGTTTTCCTTGAGGCTTATAGCTCCAGTTTTGAGAGTTGCCACGGCTGCGGCCTCGGACTCTGTGAGATCAACCAATGCTGAGTGTTTTGGGCCTCCAGTTCCGAATCCAGCATCGTGAATTGCGCCTTTGAAGGTGTTGATGATAGCCATACTCGTCCACGTCGTGGGCGCACTGAAGAGGAACAGCACAGCCATACGGTCCCATCCACCGACGTGTTTTATACCCATGCGCATTTCTATGCTATCTTTGACATGCGCATATATCTGCTTCAGATAATCTGTCACGAATTGGCGAGCCTGGGTAGTGCTTTGCGGGACGTTGCTTAGACCCTGGTGCTGTGCTGCGTCGAGGGTCTCTGGATCTAGAAAGATCTTGAAGAAGTCCCGACGTGTCTTGCTCGTATCGTGGTCATCGTCAGCACACATGAATCCCCAAGATGAGATGCTTCCATCCGCGTTGTATACGATTGTCGTGGGGACTTTTCGATCGCCTCTATCGTCGCTTCCCGGCCAGTCGTTGACGACCTGGATTGGGATTCCATGCCTCATCCAGGCGACACCTAGCACAGATTAGCTCATATTTGGTATTGGCGAGACGGCTACTCGCCCGTGAACGTCGTGCCAAGGTCCACAGAGACAGTCAAGTCTGGTTGCTCCTCCATTTGTTGGTCTGCTCAATTTCTCTCGAGAAGCAATCGAGGAAGAGTCAAAAGATAATCTGAGAGCCTTATTGCCAGCAATGTGACAAGTCTCGGAAGAGACCCATGCTATAGGCCTATTTTCAGCCACCAGAGCTGGACTTCGTGATAATGGTCTGTTGGACGCACGTCTAAGGGTGTGCGGTGCGGGTCAATTATCAGCAGGTCGGCTGGGAAAAGACAGACTAGGCCTTCGGCCTCAGCCTGATAATGAAACACGCATCTCGATGCTCCCCTGTGTTGAGTGGCTTGACAAGGGATGCTGCTAGCTGGACCTCGATGGAGAGCAACTTGGTGGTGGCGATCAAAGGGCAGTAGGGCTGGAATACTGAGGCTTTGTTGGTGGTCAAAAGCAACGCCTGCCCTGGAAGCCTTTGAGTCTTTGGTATCCTCATTCTTTCTCTTGTTATCTCCCCAAAAACCTTCCGCAAGGATCGCCCCGTCTCCTGAATTTCTTGCCCTTCAAGACTTTTTTATCTCTGACCTGCGACGATGGCTTCCACGGAGGCAACCCTAGCAAACCAAGAAGAAACCTCATCCAGCGAGTCATCGGAAAGATCGCCAGATGGACTCAAAGGCGGTCCCGTTGCTGGAGTTGCCATTGGCTGCCTCATTGCTGGTCTTGCTCTGGGATCTATAGCAGCTTTTTTACTTCTCCGGAGATGGCGGAGAGTCAAACCAGCAAACGAAGGATTCGTTTTAGCAGACCAAAAATACACGGAACCAAAGGATGGGACACAGGTCATAGTTTCATCGTCGAGACACGATGCTGAACTCAGTCAATTCCTTCTCGAGGCAACCCCGGACAAGGACCTCCAAGCAGAGTTACGCTCACTCTCCGAACTCATTTACCAGCATGTCGAGAACTATTACCGTAGACCCCAAGTCCAGGCCGACGCCGCTGAGGTGGCTCAGAGCCTTACCAATATTGGCTACTCACCAGAAGCGTCAGGACTACAGGCAGACACAGTTGCTGCCATTTGCCTCAGCCCCAAGACCTCTCAGATTGGACTTCGTCATGTCCTCTCGCATGTCATCTTTCGGAGCCTCGATTTCAGTTCCGGCAGCAGCTTGTCCATGCTTCCACTAGCGGTAGCAACAATGGCGCAAAGAAGCCGCTCAGCTGAAAATGCAAACAATCCTGGTAAGACGCCCCCACATTACCTCAGAGCATGATTAGAGAAATAGCTAATTAAACTTTTAGCAATTACCTTGGCACGTTCAAGGTGGCGCGCTCTCTCTGCTCTGCTTCTCCATCCTAACCCGGAGGAGAGAACACCACTCCCGGTGTCAGTGACAGAAGCTTCCCCTATGGCTCTATCTCTTGCGAACGAGTTTAACCAGTTCTTGGAGATGTTTGTTACACAAGACCCTGCTAGCCAACAGGATCAGATGAATCATCTGCAGGCTGTCATTCTTGAGTGTACCAAACTGGGCTATGTCGTTCTATCGCAGCCGAGTGACTGGGGGTTTGTTTTTAGCAACAGTACATCCATTACAAAAAGCCGTAGGATCGTGGTGTGTCCTGGCTTGGAGAGGCTCAGCCATAATGACGGAACGAGGTATAGATCGCCCAAGGAGGTGGTGGCACCAGAGACTCTGAGTTCGTGAGGGAGAGGAAGCACCTTCACTGCAACCTTCTGGCCATGGGATTTCATTGATTGGAGGATTGGACTTGATGAGCTGCAAAAAGCTCGATATATAGTCCTTTGTTGCATGACTTATTATAGCCACGTCCAGTATTGAGTGTGTTTATGATGGAGTGTACTTACAATAGACTTACAGTTCCCGTCCATGAACTAACAACACGTATTGTTTTATATGCCACGACCCAAGTGATCAAACTCACTTGGTTATTACGTGAATGTGCACTGTCCTCTTCCCTAAACCTGTCGGTGGCTGTCTGCATGCGCTTGAACCAAATTCGGAACAAACACCACAACATTGTGATTCATGTGATATACGCCCACCCAATACATATCCAATTAACTGTTCAGCTGGAGGATTGAATCCCACTATTGACCTGTCTTGCTTGCTTGGGCTTGAGTGGCTGAGAGCTGAGTCTTGTCTCAGGGCCTGCTTCTGGATATGCAAGCCACATGCCTCAATATCATCTTTGGCCTCAGCTCTGAACATGGGTCTTAGCAATATGATAGTGGATGGATATTGTGCAAATCAGAAACAGACTTGCATCACAGCCTGATTTTGTTCTCTCTTCTCTTGTCTAACCGGGGAAGACTAAATGCGAGGATTGTCGTCTAGCATCGTCACCTGCAGCTTAACAAGGATTAATCAATACCTCGACGATCACTCACATATTGCTCTTGTCACCAAAAGCATCAGAACACTTCATTGTATGAGACTGTTCGCTTCGAAGAACGCAGTATTTTGTCCTAATTCATCATGCCTAACCCCCTCAAGGCAATACATGCAAGTTTCAACCTCCTGACCTGGGCGCTGGACCACGACCAAGTCCCAAATGATATCCGTCGCAGTCTCGAGCTCGTTCGAACATGCGACTCAGATCTTCAACATCTCATAGAACTACGTCACGAATGCCTCCATCTTCTTCAGCGCCGCCCAAAGGTTCTTGCCCGCGTACACAACATTATCGAATCAGCTCAAAGAGGACTTCAAGAAGTCTGCGAGATTGTCGAGAGGTGTCGCCCGGAGGCCGACAGAGGTGGAAAGACCACATTTTCAAAACGCATGGCATGGGTGCTTGTAGATGCGAGTGAGTTCAAGAGCCAGGAGCCTATTGTTAGTCGACATCATGCCGCTGTGCTTGCTGAGTTGAACTTTTTGAGACAGATAGCTCTTTTGGCTCCTGTTCCTGAACCCGTGAAAGTTAAGGAGAAGTGTGGTGTAAGAGATGAAGCCGCAGTGTTTGATAATGTCGCGCTGCTAGGGGATCTTCTTGGTGATGTAACGGGCAAGTTGAAGATTCCCATCATATATATTCATCGACATAATGATCTAATAGTATGTGTCACTCTAGCTCCAGCAAGGAAACCACCAATTGCTCAATCTATTGATCCTCCAACTCCAACCATAGTTTTCAACACAAACGCAGAATCGGCAACACCAACGACTCCATCCTCGCTCCAAGTACCCCAGCCTCTTCATAGATCAACGAGTTCGCAGGCGATGCATATAGAACATGCGCCTGAATCACTACCAGAACTTGTTCCAGTCAACATGAACAGCACAGCTCTACCTAAATCTTTCACTTCAAGTGCCACTTACGATAGTGAGTCCCTCGCAGGATTGAGTCTACTTCTAGGAGACCCCTTAGACTGGAAACACTCACCGCCTCTGGCGCCATCCAACAATGGTCCATTGAATCGACCAGTGACGGCTCCATCTCAAGGACTGCCTGCACAGTCCACTCATAATGGTTCTGATCAACATCTTCCACTTCATAGCCCTTATGATAGTGTCTCTGATCTGAGCCAAACTAGTCAGCGAGCAAGCCTCAACTGCACTCCTTCACGTCTATCATCAAACATCTCAAGCCCTTATCATCAGCAACATCCACTTCCAATACCCCCAGCAGCTACACGATCAGCATCTCAGCTCCACCATATGTCGTCCGGTCACTATCCGGGGCAGCTCACGTGGCCAAATTCGTCTTCTACAACAATATCTTCCATCTCGTCCGGTTTAACAAGGCATGAATACAGCTGGATACCGCCAATTGCTGAGCTTGATAGTTCTCCACACCATGTGGTTCCAATTGTTGGTGCATTGAACCATCTAAATCGAAACAGCGAGGTGTCAGTGGACCAGAAACTCGCTATCCAAATCAACACAACACCTGTCGAGCTTCCAGCAGAGGATAGGCTACCCACGAACATAAACCCATACTGTCAACTTTCCGTCCGGGGTCTAACAGAAGGGGGCGAGCCATCAGTCAACCAACATCAACATCATATCAGCAAATAACGCGGAAACCAACTCTTAACCAGGGAAAGGAAGTGGCGAAGGATCATGATGATGTGACGAAAGACTGTGCAACATGGTAGTCGAGTTTCTGGGTATAAGCGTGCAACGATATCAAGGATAGACGACCAAGGGTTATTGACAGGAGGTTTCAACAGATAGGCTACCATGATAAGTGATTTTGAAACAACTAAGGAAATAACTGTTCAAGTATTAGCAAAATTCGAAGCATTTCACCCCAGAGATGTGTGAACGCCGAGATACAGACCGATTGCTAAGTGCTATACCTGAGTTTATAAGCGATTCAGAGAGGCTGTAAGTTTAGGTTGCCAAATGAGATTACATGCAAAATGTCACCCTGGCTCACGGGAGTGTTCGATAACAAGCAAGATATTCGCAACTTGATTTATTGTTTCGATGATCTTCGGTAAAGAAGGAGCTCATCACTACCTATTAGAAGCACAGCTATTTCCCCTTATTTTCACCCATCAAATCCTGCCCATTCAAGGTGTCGCAACCCTCAACATTCTCTCACGTACACACGCACACACGCACACACACACACTCGCAAGTTCAATCTATAAATAAGAAGCATAGAAAGTGATCAGCAATGCAAACAAAGATCAAATTCAGACCCAAATCCTTAATTTCGCAAACGCGTGACAATAAGTTGCCTTGATAATACATGTCGATAAACAATTCCCATTCCTCCTCACACGTCAAGACATATATCCCATATTCCCGTACCACATCCCATTCGTGGTCTCAAAAATCGTATCTTGTAGCGCATCCATTCCACGCGGTCCCTCATCTTGAGAGATCGGTTTTCTGTGTGGTCCCTCAGTCTATATGCAAAAAAGATGTGCGTTCCTCGTTTCGCTTCATCGTTCCAGCTCATGGTCATGCCGAGTTTCGGCCGAGGAGCCTCTGTTTTCAGTGGCCATCGTATCGATTATCCGATATCTCATCATGTC